>NC_141876.1:484564094-484715609 GCF_056163025.1 Triticum urartu | reverse complement strand
CCCCCCACACCTGTCTCCGTCGTCTTCCTCCCAGCGCCGCCACACACCCAACCCCCCAGCGCCAGGGTAGCCAGGCCGGCGCCCGATCCCCATGGCCTCGCCTCCCCACTGCTCTGCTGCGAGCCGAGGCCGCCCTAGATCCATTCTCTCCTACCTCGTGCCGCTTCCTCTCCCCACAACCGCCCGACCGCGCTCGACGTCGCGCCGCCATGAACCTCACGGCCACCGACCTCCCTGAGCAGGCCGATGATTCGAGGGGCTGCCCTTCGACCTCCACGCCAACGCCAGCGAGCAGGAGCTTCACCAAGTCGTCGCCGACGTCTCTTCTTCAACCTAGGTCATCTCTCCGATCCTCGTCGAGCCGCTCACCATCGACGCCCTCCGGCTACCTCAACCCCTGCAGCGAGCTCGTGGTGAGCTACTGCGTCGAACCCCTCATGTTCGCCCTCGAATTTGAGCCTTAGCGCGCTGCTGTCGTTGCCTTGCTCCGGCCGCCACCGTCGTTGCTTCTCCGGTCAGGTTCGACCATCCCCTCTACTGCCACGACCACTGCGCGACGCGCATTGCCGCGGGCTTCCGAACGCACCTAGCTGCACGTCAAGCCGACGCCTGTGGCGGTTTTCCGACGAGGTCCCGAGCCCCTCCGCCCTGGTCGCCGGCGAATTTCTTCGGTGATGCTGACGTGCCGCCTTTAACCCAGCTCCTAATTATGTTTTGAGTCACCGACAAATGGGACCCACACCTAATTAATCACGGGCATAATTAACAGACTAGATAAACTAATCCAAGTAATCACTAACACATGGGGCCCATCCCCTAAATAACCCCCAATTAAATTAAACATTATTAATTAGTGTAGCCATTGAAAGTAGGCCCCACCCCCACTATTTAACTAAATGGTTTAATTAAACACTGGTTATTTACTTGTGACAATGACTGTTGGGTCCCACTGCACCAAGTTGACTAGTCAACCTGCTCACTGAGATGAACCAGCCAATGGCAGGTGGGTCCCTTGGCCCTTGTTTGACCAGTCAACAGTCAACAAATGACCTGTTGACTCAGCCACCTCCTGGCCCACCTGTCATGTTCCGAATAGCTGCAGTTGAGTATAAAAAATATTTTCAGTTTATTTTCAAATTAATAATAAATTTGGTAATTCCCAAAAAAATTACTAAAACTTTGAAAATTAATATAATATAAACCGTACCTCAGATGAAACTAATTTATACATGAAAGTTGCTTAGAATGACAAGATGAATCTGAATACGCAGCCCGTTCGTTCGCCACACGTCCCTAGCATAGCGAACATGCAACTTTCCCCCTCCAGTTCATCTGTCCGAAAACGCGAAACATCAGAGATACTTTTTCGGTTGTTTTCCCCCTTTGTGGTATCACCTCGTACTGTGTTAGGGAACACCTAGCACCGCGTATTGCCCTGTTATGCTTTGTGATGCTTTGATTGCTCTGTTATTTATTGTGTTCCCCCTCCGTTGATTCTTTCCGGTAGACCCTGAGACTGTTGCCGATACCCCCGAGATCGACTACATCGACGAGCACCCCTCCTTCTTGCTAGAGCAACCAGACAAGCCCCCCCTGATCACCAGATATCGCCTATTCCTTTCTCTACTGCTTGCATTAGAGTAGTGTAGCATGTTACTGCTTTCCGTTAATCCTATTCTGATGGATAGCATTGTCCTTGCTACTACTGTTGTTACCTTTACCTACAATCCTAAATGCTTAGTATAGGATGCTAGTATTCCATCAGTGGCCCTACATTCTTGTCCGTCTGCCATGCTATACTATCGGACCGTGATCACTTGGGAGTTGATCACGGGAATATACTTATATACATAATATGTGATACATGTTGTGACTAAAGTCGGGTCGGCTCGTTGAGTACCCGCAAGTGATTCGGATATGGGGGCTGAAGGGGCAGGTGGTTCCATCCATGTAGTGGTGGGCCCGGGTTCCCAACGGCCCCCGACTGTTACTTTGTGGCGGAGCGACAGGGCAGGTGGAGACCACCTAGGTGAGAGGTGGTCCTGGCCCTGGTCGGCGTTCGCGGTTACTTCAAGATAACACAGTTAACGAGATCTTGGTATTTGATCTGAGTCTGGCCACTGGCCTATACGCACTAACCAACTACGCGGGAACAGTTATGGGCACTTGACGTCGTGGTATCAGCCGAAGCCTTCTTAATGTCAGCGACTGAGCGGCGCGCGCCGGGTTGGACCGCGTAACGCAACTTCCTTTGTAATGGAGGTTGCTAGGTCTGCTCACCGGCCGCGTACGCAACGTGCAGGTGTGCAATGGGCGATGGGCCCAGACCCCTGCACGCATAGGATTTAGACCGGCGTGCTAACCTCTCTATTGTGCCTAGGTGGGGCTGCAACGTGTTGATCTTCCGAGGTCGGGCATGACCCAGGAAAGTGTGTCCGACCAAAGGGGATCGAGCGTGTTGTGAAATGTGGTGCACCCCTGCAAGGAAGTTTATCTATTCGAATAGCCGTGTCCCTCGGTAAAAGGACGACCCGGAGTTGTACGTTGACCTTATGACAACTAGAACCGGATACTTAATAAAATACACCCTTCCAAGTGCCAGATACAACCCGGTGATCGCTCTCTCACAGGGCGACGAGGAGAGGATCGCCGGGTAGGATTATGCTATGCGATGATACTTGGTGAACTTACCATCTACTCTCTTCTATATGTTGCAAGATGGAGGCGGCCAGAAGCGTAGTCTTTGATATGACTAGCTATCCCCCTCTTATTCCGGCATTCTGCAGTTCAGTCCACATATACTACCCCTTTCATTGTTACCAATGCATATGTAGTGTAGCTCCTTGCTTGCGAGTACTTTGGATGAGTACTCACGGTTGCTTTGCTCCCTCTTTCCCCCCTTTTCCTCTTTTTTCTCGGATGTCTCTACCAGATGATGGAGTCCAGGAGCTAGAGGATCCCGAGGATGATTCTACATGGAGTTCGGCTTCGAGGAGTAGTTAGGAGGTCCCAGGCAGGAGGCCTCGCCTTTTCGATCGTTGCTACTTTTGTGCTAGCCTTCTTAAGGCAAACTTGTTTAACTTATGTCCGTACTCAGATGTTATTGCTTCTGTTGACTCTTGTGCATTCAAGCTTATGTATTCGAGCCCTCGAGGCCCCTAGCTTGTAATAAAAAGCTTGTATTATTTTATTTTGTGTCTAGAGTTGTGTTCTGATATCTTCCCGTGAGTCCTTGATCTTGATTGTACACATTTACGTGTATGATTAGTGTACGGGCAAATCAAAGGCATCACATAAACCTAACCCACTTCCTATGCCTAGGGATTTTGTGAGCACACATTTTATAGGAACAAGAATCAACTAGCATAGGAAGGCAAAGCAAGTATAACTTCAAAACTTTAAGCACATAGAAAGGAAACTTGATATTATTGCAACTCCTACAAGCATGTATTCCTCCCTCATAATAATTTTCAGTAGCATCATGAATGAGTTCAACAGTATAACCAGCACATAAAGCATTTTGTTCATGATACAAGCATACAAATTTTACTAGTCTTCACATAAGCAATTTTTTTCTCATTCGGAATAGTGGGAGCAAACTTCTTCTAAATCCACTTTAGATGATAGTATTATTCATACTCCAAAAGATATAAGTGAAGTTCATGGAGCATTCCACAATTAATTTAGACTAACCATTATCCAAGCTCAAAATATATAAGTGAAGCACATGAAGCATTCTATAAAACCATACTCAAAAGATTTAAGTGAAGCACAAAGAGCAATTCTATAAGATCATACTTAAAAGATATAAGTGAAGCACATGAAGTATTCTATAAATAAATAAAGGGCTATATCATACTAGCATGGTTCTTAAAGGAAAAACAAAAACACAAAGGACACAAATTATGTGAACAAAACAAAAACTGAGGTATAGCGATAATTGTTGAAGAAGAAAGATGGAATGCCAACCAGGGCATCCCCAAGCTTAGATGCTTGAGTATCCTTAGAATATTTACTTGGGGTGCCTTGGGCATCCCCAAGCTTGAGCTCTTGCCTCTCTTTATTCTTCTCACATCGGTAACTCCTCGTTCTTTGAACACTTCATCCACACGAAACTTTAACAAAAACTTTGTGAGATTTGTTAGTATAATAAAGCAAATCACTACCTTTAGGTACTATTGCAAACTCATTCCAATTTAATATTAGAACTATATCTACTGTATTGCAACTTCACCATGGTTCATACCCCCCCCATACTACCCATAGATTCATCAAAATAAGCGAGCAACTCATAGAAAACAGAATCTGTCAAAATAGGACAGTCTGTAGTAATCTGGAAGTTTAGTATATTTCTGTAACTCAAATAATACTAAAAAATATGACAATTTGAACAATTTATACGGAAGTAATGTGCAAAAAGTTTCAGACCCATTTGACTTCCCAGTAAAAAAAAGTAAAATCACGCGCTACATCCAAAGTTTCTGTTTTTGTACTGCACAAAGTAAACAAGCAATCTAATAATCCTAAAACCAAGGCTTGGCACATTATTTTTATAATACAATGGATATATACAAGGGGATAATTATTTTCAGAGAAGCTTCCATGAATTTTTTTTTACATTGTTTCCATGAGCATGAACACAAGTGTTCAAGGTCGACCCTCATTTCTACAATGCATAACCCTCCAATCACTTCTCTTATTGAAACATTTTTAGGTATGAGATGCAAGTAACTTTTTTTGTATTTTTATTCTTTTAATTTTTTATATGTTTCACCCACAACTAAATAGAAACAAAAAAGGAAAAACAAAATATACTTAGTGAAGAAAGCAAACAAGCATACACAAGAATATCAACCCCACGCTATTGCTCCCCGACAACGGCACCAGAAAAGAGCTTGATAATCTCCAAGTGCAGGGAATCATCGTAGCAATTCCCAAAGGTGGAAGTGATAAGTATGGAGTGTCGAACCCACAAGGAGCTTGTGACGCCCCCAATTTGACTGTACACTAATCATACACGCAAACGTGTACGATCAAGATCAGGGACTCACGGGAAGATATCACAACACAACTCTACAAATAAAATAAGTCATACAAGCATCATATTACAAGCCAGGGGCCTCGAGGGCTCGAATACAAGAGCTCGGTCATAGACGAGTCAGCGGAAGCAACAATATCTGAGTACAGACATAAGTTAAACAAGTTTTCCTTAAGAAGGCTAGCACAAACTGGGATACAGATCGAAAGAGGCACATGCCTCCTGCCTGGGATCCTCCTAAACTACTCCTGGTCATCATCAGCGGGCTGCATGTACTAGTAGGCACCTCCAGCGTAGTAGGAGTCGTCGTTGACGATGGCGTCTGGCTCCTGGGCTCCATCGTCTGATCGCAGCAATCGGGGATAGAATGGGGAAAAGAGGGAGCAAAGCAACCGTGAGTACTCATCCAAAGTACTCGCAAGCAAGGAGCTACACTACATATGTATGCATTGGTATCAAATGGAAAAGGACTACCATATGTGGACTGAACTGCAGAATGACGGAAAAAGAGGGGGATAGCTAGCCCTGTCGAAGACTACACTTCTGGTAACCTCCATCTTGCAGCATGTAGAAGAGAGCTGATGGTAAGTTCACCAAGTAACATCGCATAGCAATAATCCTAACCGATGATCCTCCCCTCGTCGCCTTGTGAGAGAGCGATCACCGGTTGTATCTGGCACTTGGAAGGGTGTGTTTTATTGAGTATCCGGTTCTAGTTGTCATAAGGTCAAGGTACAACTCCAAGTCGTCCTGTTACCGAAGATCACGGCTATTCGAATAGATTAACTTCCCTGTATGGGTGCACCACATTTCCCAACACGCTCAATCCCCATTGTCCGGACACACTTTTCTGGGTCATGCCTGGCCTCGGAAGATCAACACGTCGCAGCCCCACCTAGGCACAACAGAGAGGTCAGCACGCCGGTCTAAATTCTATGGCGCAGGGTGATACGTGATACGTCTCCAACGTATCTATAATTTTTGATTGCTCCATGCTATATTATCTATTGTTTTGGACTATATTGGGCTTTATTTTCCACTTTTATATTATTTTTGGGACTAACCTATTAACCGGAGGCCCAACCCAGAATTGCTGTTTTTTTGCCTATTTCGGTGTTTCGGAGAAACAGAATATCAAACGGAGTCCAAACGGAATAAAATCTTCGGGAACGTGATTTTCTCACCGAACATGATCCAGGAGACTTGGACCCTACGCCAGGGAGTCAAAGAGGAGGTCACAAGGGTGGGGGCCCCCCTAGGGCGCACCCCCTGCCTCGTGGGTCCCTTGGTGCTCCACCGACGTACTTCTTCCTCCTATATATACACACGTACCCTCAAACGATCAGAACAGGAGCCAAAACCTAATTCCACCGCCGCAACTTTCTGTATCCATGAGATCCCATCTTGGGGCCTGTTCCGGAGCTCCGCCGGAAGAGGGCCGTCATCACGGAGGGCTTCTACATCATCATAGCCCCTCCGATGAAGTGTGAGTAGTTTACCTCAGACCTTCGGGTCCATAGTTAGTAGCTAGATGGCTTCTTCTCTCTCTTTTTGGATCTCAATACAAAGTTCTCCCCCTCTCTTGTGGAGATCTATTCGATGTAATCTTCTTTTTGCGGTGTGTTTGTTGAGACCGATGAATTGTGGGTTTATGATTAAGTCTATCTATGAATAATATTTGAATCTTCTCTGAATTCTTTTATGTATGATTGGTTATCTTTGCAAGTCTCTTTGAATTATCCGTTTGGTTTGGCCAATTAGATTGGTAGTTCTTGCCATGGGAGAAGTGCTTAGCTTTGGGTTCGATCTTGCGGTGTCCTTACCCAGTGACAGAAGGGGCAGCAAGGCACGTATTGTATCGTTGCCATCGAGGGTAACAAGATGGGGTTTATTTCATATTGCATGAATTTATCTCTCTACATCATGTCATCTTACTTAAGGCGTTACTCTGTTTTTAACTTAATACTCTAGACGCATGCTGGATAGCGGTCGATGAGTGGAGTAATAGTAGTAGATGCAGAATCGTTTCGATCTACTTGTCACGGACGTGATGCCTATATACATGATCATGCCTAGATATTCTCATAACTATGCTCAATTCTGTCAATTGCTCAACAGTAATTTGTTCACCCACCGTAGAATACTTATGCTCTTGAGATAATCCACTAGTGAAACCTATGGCCCCCGGGTCTATTCTCATCATATCAATCTCCATCACTTTAATCTTGCTTTGCGTTTTACTTTGCTTTTACTTTTTACTTTGCATCTTTATATCAAAATACTAAAAATATTATATCTATCAGATCTCACCCTCGTAAGTGACCGTGAAGGGATTGACAACCCCTAATCACGTTGGTTGCGAGTAGCTATCATTTTGTGCAGGTACGAGGGACTTGAGCGTGGCCTCCTACTGGATTGATACCTTGGTTCTCAAAAACTGAGGGAAATACTTACTCTACTCTGCTGCATCATCCCTTCCTCTTCGGGGAAAACCAACGCAAGCTCAAGACGTAGCAAGAAGGATTTCTGGCATCGACATACCAAGTACCCATCGCAATCCCTATCTCTCGCATTACATTATTTGCCATTTGCCTCTTGTTTTCCTCTCCCCCCCAATTCACCCTTGCCGTTTTATTCGCCCTCTCTCTCTCTATCCTCCCTCTCTATTTGCCTCTTTTGCCCGCTTGCCTTTTGTTTGCTCGTGTGTTAGATTGCTTGTTTGTCGCGATGGCTCAAGATATTACCAAATTGTGTGACTTCACCAATACCAATAATAATGATTTCCTCAGCACTCTGATTGCTCCTCTTACCGCTGCTGAATCTTGTGAAATTAATACTGCTTTGTTGAATCTTGTTATGGAAGATCAATTCGCCGGCCTTCCTAGTGAAGATGCCTCTACTCATCTGAATAGCTTCGTTGATTTATGTGATATGCAAAAGAAAAAAGATGTCAATAATGATGTCGTTAAATTGAAGCTATTTCCTTTTTCGCTTATAGATCGTGCTAAAGCTTGGTTTTCGTCTTTGCCTAAGAATAGTATTGATTCATGGAACAAGTGCAAAGATGCTTTTATCTCTAAGTATTTTCCTCCCTCTAAGATCATCTCTCTTAGAAACGATATTATGAACTTTAAACAAATTTATCATGAACATGTTGCACAAGCTTGGGAGAGAATGAAATTAATGATACGTAATTGCCCTACTCATGGTTTGAATTTGTGGATGATCATACAAAATTTTTATGCCGGATTGAATTTTGCTTCTAGAAATCTTTTAGATTCGGCCGCGGGAGGCACTTTTATGGAAATCATTTTAGGAGATGCTACTAAACTCCTAGATAATATTATGGTTAAATATTCTCAATGGCATACGGAAAGATCTTCTAATAAAAAGGTGCATGCGATAGAAGAAATTAATGTGTTGAGTGGAAAGATGGATGAACTTATGAAATTATTTGCTACTAAGAGTGTTTCTTCTGATACTAATGATATGCCCTTGTCTACTTTGATTGAGAATAACAATGAATCTATGGATGTGAATTTTGTTGGTAGGAATAATTTTGGTAACAACGCTTATAGAGGGAATTTTAATCCTAGGCCATATCCTAGTAATCCTTCTAATAATTATGGGAATTCCTACAACAACTATTATGGAAATTATAATAAGATGCCCTCTGAATTTGAGACTAGTGTTAAAGAGTTTATGAATTCACAAAAGAATTTTAATGCTTTGCTTGAAGAGAAATTGCTTAAAGTTGATGATTTGGCTAGGAACATTGATAGAATTTCTCTTGAGTTTGATTCTTTAAAGCTTAGATCTATTCCTCTTAAGCATGATATCAATGAGTCTCTCAAAGCCATGAGAATTTCCATTGATGAGTGCAAGGAAAGAACCGCTAGGATGCGTGCTTCCAAAGATGCCTTTATTAAAGCGTGTTCTTCCAATACCTATCAAAATCAAGATGAAGATCTAAAAGTTATTGATGTGTCTCCTATTAAATCTTTATTTTGCAATATGAATCTTGACGAAACTGAATATGATCTTCCTTTACCTAGAAGGCGTTCTAAAAATTCGGAGTATTTAGATCTTAATGATGAAATTGATGAAAGTGGGATTGAAATAAATAAAAATCTAGATGTTGCTAAACCCACTATATTGGATTTCAAGGAATTTAATTATGAAAGTTGCTCTTTAATTGGTTGTGTTTCCTTGTTGCAATCCGTGCTAAATTTTCCATATGCTTATAGTCAAAATAAAGCCTTCACCGAACATATTGTTGATGCCTTGATGCAATCTTATGAAGAAAAACTTGAGTTGAAAGTTTCTATCCCTAGAAAACTCTATGATGAGTGGGAACCAACTATTAAAATTAAAATTAAAGATCATGAGTTTTATGCTTTGTGTGATTTGGGTGCTAGTGTCTCTACTATTCCCAAGACTTTGTGTGATTTACTAGATTTCCGTAATTTTGATGATTGCTCTCTAAACTTGCATCTTGCGGATTCCACTATTAAGAAACCTATGGGAAGGCTTAATGATGTTCTTATTGTTGCAAATAGGAATTATGTGCCCGTAGATTTCATTGTTCTTGATATAGATTGCAATCCTTCTTGCCCTATTATTCTTGGTAGACCTTTCCTTAGAACGGTTGGTGCGATTATTGATATGAAGGAAGGGAATATTAGATTTCAATTTCCATTAAAAAAGGTCATTGAACACTTTCGAAGAAAGAAAATAAAATTACCATACGAAACTATCATGAGAGCCACTTATGGATTGTCTACCAAAGATGGCAATACCTAGATCTATCCTCACTTTTATGCCTAGCTAGGGGCGTTAAACGATAGCGCTTGTTGGGAGGCAACCCAATTTTATTTTTATTCCTTGCCTTTTGCTCCTGCTTAGTAATAATTAAATTATTTAGCCTCTGTTTTGGTTGTTTTTTTGTGTTTAATTAGTGTTTGTGCCAAGTAGAACCGTTGGGAAGACTTGGGGAAAGTCTTGTTGAACTTGCTGTAAAAAACAGAAACTTTAGCGCTCACGAGAACTGCTGTCATTTTTATTTGAAGAGTGCTATTTAGTTAATTATTTTTGCAGATGATTAATAGATAAATTCCCCACGTCTATAAATTTATTTTAGAATTTTAAGGGTTCCAGATCTTGCGCTAGCTACAGATTACTACAGACTGTTCTGTTTTTGACAGATTCTGTTTTTCGTGTGTTGTTTGCTTATTTTGATGAATCTATGGCTAGTAAAATAGTTTATAATCCATAGAGAAGTTGGAATACAGTAGGTTTAACACCAATACAAATAAAGAATGAGTTCATTACAGTACCTTGAAGTGGTCTTTTGTTTTCTTTCGCTAACGAAGCTCACGAGTTTTCTATTTTGAGTTTTGTGTTGTGAAGTTTTCAAGTTTTGGGTGAATTCTTTTGATGGATCATGGAACAAGGAGTGGCAAGAGCCTAAGCTTGGGGATGCCCATGTCACCCCCAAGATAATCCAAGGACACCAAAAAGTCAAAGCTTGGGTATGCCCCGGAAGGCATCCCCTCTTTCGTCCACTTCCATCGGTAATTTACTTGGAGCTATATTTTTATTCACCAACATGATATGTGTTTTGCTTGGAGCGTCTTGTATTATTTGTGTATTTGTGTCTTAGTATGCCACAATCATCCTTGCTGTACACACCTTTTGAGAGAGCCATACATGAATTAAAATTTGATAGAATACTCTATGTGCTTCACCTATAGCTTTTGAGCTAAGTAGTTTTGCTCTATGTGCTTCACTTATATCTTGTGAGCTAAGTAGTTTTGCTCTATGTGCTTCACTTATATCTTTTGAGCGTTATAATTTTGCTCTATGTGCTTCACTTAGATCTTTTAGAGCACAGTGGTGGATTTGTTTTAAAGAAACTATTAATCTCTCATGCTTCACTTAAATTATTTTGAGAGTCTCTTAATAGCATGGTAATTTGCTTAATAATAATATGCTTGGTATTCAAGATTTGTGAAACTTTCTTTTGAGTGTGTTGAATACTAAGAAAATATTGAAGCATGATAATTGTTTTGAGATATGGAGGTGATAATATTGAAGTCATGCTAGTTGAGTAGTTATGAATTTAAAGAATACTTGTGTTAAGGTTTGTGATTCCCGTAGCATGCACGTATGGTGAACCGTTATGTGAAGAAGTCGGAGCATGATTTATTTATTGATTGTCTTCCTTATGAGTGGCGGTCGGGGACGAGCGATGGTCTTTTCCTACCAATCTATCCCCCTAGGAGCATGCGCGTAATACTTTGCTTTGATAACTTCTAGATTTTTGCAATAAGTATATGAGTTCTTTATGACTAATGTTGAGTCCATGGATTATACGCACTCTCACCCTTCCACCTTTGCTAGCCTCTCTAATACCGCGCACCTTTCGCCGGTATCATACACCTACCATATATCTTCCTCAAAACAGCCACCATACCTACCTATTATGACATTTCCATAGCCATTCTGAGATATATTGCCATGCAACTTTCCACCATCTAGTTCATCATGACACATTCATCATTGTCATATTGCTTAGCATGATCATGAAGTTGACATAGTATTTGTGGCAAAGCCACCGTTCATAATTTCTTCATACTTGTCACTCTTGATTCATTGCATATCCCGGTACACCGCCGGAGGCATTCATATAGAGTCATACTTTGTTTTAGAATCGAGTTGTAATCATTGAGTTGTAAATAAATAAAAGTGTGATGATCATCATTCAGTAGAGCATTGTCCCAAATAAAAAAAGATAAAGGCCAAAGAAAAAAGAAGGCCCAAAAAAAAGAAAATAAATAAAAAGGGGCAATGCTACTATCCTTTTACCACACTTGTGCTTCAAAGTAGCATCATGATATAGCGAGTCTCATATATTGTGCTTCAAAGTAGCACCATGTTCTTCATATAGAGAGTCTCATATGTTGTCACTTTCATATACTAGTGGGAATTTTACATTATAGAACTTGGCTTGTATATTCCAATGATGGGCCTCCTCAAATTGCCCTAGGTCTTCGTGAGCAAGCAAGTTGGATGCACACCCACTAGTTTCTTTTGTTGAGCTTTCATACATTTATAGCTCTAGTGCATCCGTTGCATGGCAATCCCTACTCACTCACATTGATATCTATTGATGGGAATCTCCATAGCCCATTGATACGCCTAGTTGATGTGAGACTATCTTCCCCTCCTTTTTGTCTTCTCCACAACCACCATTCTATTCCACCTATAGTGCTATATCCATGGCTCACGCTCATGTATTGCGTGAAGATTGAAAAAGTTTTGAAAAAGTTAGAGTATGAAACAATTGCTTGGCTTGTCATCGGGGTTGTGCATGATTTAAATACTTTGTGTGGTGAAGATGGAGCATAGCCAAACTATATGATTTTGTAGGGATAACTTTCTTTGGCCATGTTATTTTGAGAAGACATAATTGCTTTGTTAGTATGCTTGAAGTATTATTATTTTTTTGTCAATATAAACTTTTGTCTTGAATCTTTCTAATCTGAATATTCATACCACAATGTTTGAAACTATGCCAAGTAGCACTCCGTATCAAAAATTCTCTTTTTATCATTTACCTACTCAAGGACGAGCAGGAATTAATACATCCATTTTGCATCATGCTTTTATATCGATATTTATTGCATTATGGGTTGTTATTACACATTATGTCACAATACTTATGCCTATTCTCTCTTGTGTTACAAGGTTTACATAAAGAGGGAGAATGCCGGCAGCTGGGATTCTGGGCTGGAAAAGGAGCAAATATTAGAGACCTATTCTGCACAACTCCAAAAGCCTGAAACTTCACGAAAGTCAATTTCAGAATATATAATAAATATTGAGCGCAAGAAGTTCACCAGGGGGCCACACCCTACCCACGAGGGTGGGGGCGCGCCACCCTACCTCGTGGGCCCCCTGGTGGCCCTCCGATGACCATCTTCTGCTTTATGAAGTCTTTCGATGGGAAAAAATCATAAGCCATCTTCTCGGACGAAACTCCATCGCCACGAGGCAGAACCTTGGCGAAACCAATCTAGGGCTCTGGCGGAGCTGTTCTGCCAGGGAAACTTCCCTCCGGGAGGGGGAAATCATCACCCTATCGTCATCACCAACGCTCCTCTCATCGGGAGAGGCAAATCTCCATCAACATCTTCACCAGCACCATCTCCTCTCAAAACCCTAGTTCATCTCTTGTATCCAATTCTTGTCTCCAAGTCCAGGATTGGTACCTGTGGGTTGCTAGTAGTGTTAATTACTCCTTGTAGTTGATGCTAGTTGGTTTATTTGGTGGAAGATCATATGTTCAGATCCTATATGCATATTAATACTCCTCTGATTATGAACATGAATATGCTTTGTGAGTAGTTACATTTGTTCCTGAGGACATGGGAGAAGTCTTGCTATTAGTAGTCATGTGAATTTGGTATTCGTTCGATATTTTGATGAGATGTATGTTGTCTCTCCTCTAGTGGTGTTATGTGAACGTCGACTACATAACACTTCACCATTATTTGGGCCTAGAGGAAGGCATTGGGAAGTAATAAGTAGATGATGGGTTGCTAGAGTGACAGAAGCTTAAACCCTAGTTTATGCGTTGCTTCGTAAGGGGCTGATTTGGATCCATATGTTTCATGCTATGGTTGGTTTACCTTAATACTTTTGTTGTAGTTGCGGATGCTTGCAATAGAGGTTAATCATAAGTGGGATGGTTGTCCAAGTAAGGACAGCACCCAAGCACCGTTCCACCGACATACCAAATTATCAAAGTACCGAACGCGAATCATATCAACGTGATGAAAACTAGCTTGACGAGATTCCCATGTGTCCTCAGGAGCGCTTTTCTCTATATAAGAGTTTGTCCAGGCTTGTCCTTTGCTACAAAAAGGATTGGGCCACCTTGCTGCACTTTATTTACTTTTGTTACTTGTTGCTCGTTACAAATTATCCTATCACAAAACTATCTGTTACCACTTATTTCAGTACTTGCAGAGAATACCTTGCTGGAAATCGCTTATCATTTCCTTCTGCCCCTCGTTCGGTTCGACACTCTTACATATCGAAAGGACTACGATAGATCCCCTATACTTGTGGGTCATCAAGACTCTTTTCTGGCGCCGTTGCCGGGGAGTGAAGCGCCTTTGGTAGGTGGAATTTGGTAAGGAAAAAATTATATAGTGTGCTGAAATTTACTGTTACTAGTTACTATGGAAAGTAATCCTCTGAGGGGCTTGTTCGGGGTATCTTCACCCCGACCAGTAGAGCAAAGAGTTGCTCCTCAACCTACTGAACCTACTGAAAATGAATATGAAAATGAAAATGTCTGCTTTGAATTTCCTTCGGGTATGTTAGAAAAACTGCTAGCTAATCCTTTTGCAGGAGATGGAACAATGCATCCTGATGAGCAACTAATATATGTTGATGAAGTTTGTGGATTATTTAAGCTTGCAGGTGTACCTGGAGATGTTGTTAAGAAGAAGGTCTTCCCTTTATCTTTGAGGGAGGATGCATTGACATGGTATAGGCTATGTGATGATATGGGGTCATGGAACTACAAACGATTGAAATTAGAATTTCATCAGAAGTTTTATCCTATGCATGTTGTTCATCGTGATCGCAATTATATATATAATTTTTGGCCTCGCGAAGGAGAAAGCATCGCTCAAGCTTGGAGGAGGCTTAAATCAATGTTATATTCATGCCCCAATCATGAGCTCTCAAGAGAGATGATTATTCAAAATTTATATGCTCGGCTTTCTGATAACAATCGCACCATGCTCGATACTTCTTGTGCTGGCTGTTTTATGATGAAGACTATTGAATTCAAATGGGATTTATTGGAAAGAATTAAATGCAAATCCGAAGATTGGGACCTCGGCGAAGGTAAGGAGTCAGGTATGACACCTAAGTTTGATTGTGTTAAAGCTTTTTATGGATACGGATGTTTTCCGTAAATTTAGCACTAAATATGGACTTGACTCTGAGATAGTAGCTTCTTTCTGTGAATCTTTTGCTACTTATGTTGATCTCCCCAAGGAGAAGTGGTTTAAATATCATCCTCCCATAGAAGTAAAAATAGCTGCACCTATTAAAGTTGAAGAAAAGATTGTCACTTATAATGATCCTGTTGTTCCTACTTCTTATGTTGAGAAACCACCTTTCCCTGTAAGGATAAAGGATCATGCTAAAGCTTCAACTGTGGTTCGGAAAAGCAATACTAGAACATATACACCTCCTAAGCAAGTTAAAGTAGAACCTAATATTGCTATTGTTAAAGATCTCTTGTCTGATAATATTGATGGACATGTTATTTATTTCTGTGATGAAACCGCTAGAATTGCTAAACCTTGTGCTAAAGATAAACCTAGACCTGTGGTAGGCATGCCCGTTATTTCTGTTAAAATAGGAGATTATTGTTATCATGGCTTATGTGATATGGGTGCCAGTGCTAGTGCAATACCTATTGGCCTATATAGAGAAATCATGCATGATATTGCACCTGTTGAGTTAGAAGATATTGATGTCACAATTAAACTTGCCAATAGAGATACTATTTCACCAATTGGAATTGTTAGAGATGTTGAAGTCTTGTGTGGGAAAACTAAATATCTTGTTGATTTTCTTGTTCTTGGTTCCCCACAAGATAGCTTTTGTCCCATTATATTTGGTAGACCCTTCTTAAACACTATTAATGCTAAGATAGATTGCAAAAAAGGATGTTGTTACTATCGGGTTAGATGATATGTCTCATGAATTTAATTTCTTTAAATTTAGTAGACAACACCATGAAGAAGAATTACCTAGTAAAGATGAAATTATTGGTCTTGCTTCTATTGTTGTACCTCCTAGTGATCCTTTAGAACAATATTTGCTAGACCATGAAAATGATATGTTTATGAATGAAAGAAGGGAAATAGATGAAGTATTCTTTAAACAAGAAACTATTCTGAAACACAATTTACATGTTGAAATCCTAGGGGATCCTCCTCCACCCAAGGGTGATCCCGTTTTTGAGCTTAAACCGTTGCCTGATACTCTTAAATATGCTTATCTTGATGAGAAAAAGATATATCCTGTTATTATTAGTGCTAACCTTTCTGAGCACAAGGAAGAGAGATTATTGAAAACTCTGAAGAAGCACAGTGCTGCTATTGGGTATACTCTTGATGATCTTAAGGGCATTAGTCCCACTCTATGTCAACATAAAATAAATTTGGAAGAAGATGCTATACCAGTTCGTGATCATCAACGACGGCTGAATCCTAAAATGAAAGAGGTGGTAAGAAAGGAAATACTAAAGCTCCTTGAGGCAGGTATAATCTATCCTATTGCTGATAGTTAGTGGGTAAGTCCTGTCCATTGTGTCCCTAAGAAGGGAGGTATTACTATTGTTCCTAATGATAAAGATGAATTGGTTCCTCAAAGAATTATTACAGGTTATAGGATGGTAATTGATTTCCGCAAATTGAATAAGGCCACTAAAAAGGATCATTACCCCTTACCTTTTATTGATCAAATGCTAGAAAGACTATCCAAACATACACATTTTTGCTTTCTAGATGGTTATTCTGGTTTCTCTCAAATACCTGTGTCAGCCAGGATCAATCAAAGACTACTTTTACTTGTCCTTTTGGTACTTTTGCTTATAGACGTATGCCTTTTGGTTTATGTAATGCATCTGCTACCTTTCAAATATGCATGATGGCTATATTCTCTGACTTCTGTGAAAAGATTTGTGAGGTTTTCATGAACGATTTCTCCGTCTATGGATCTTCTTTTGATGACTGCTTAAGCAACCTTGATCGAGTTTTGCAGAGATGTGAAGAAACTAATCTTGTCTTGAATTGGGAAAAGTGCCACTTTATGGTTAATGAAGGTATTGTCTTGGGGCATAAAGTTTCTGAAAGAGGTATTGAAGTTGATAAAGCCAAGGTTGATGCCATTGAAAAGATGCCATGTCCAAAGGACATCAAAGGTATAAGAAGTTTCCTTGGTCACGCCGGATTTTATAGGAGGTTCATTAAGGACTTCTCAAAAATTTCTCGACCTCTGACTAATTTATTACAAAAAGATATACCATTTGTCTTTGATGATGATGACTATGTAGAAGAATTTGAAATACTTAAGAAAGCATTGATCTCTGCACCTATTGTTCAGCCACCTGATTGGAATTTACCTTTTGAAATTATGTGTGATGCTAGTGATTATGATGTAGGTGCTGTTCTAGGACAAAGAGTTGATAAGACATTAAAGGTTATTCAATATGCTAGTAAAACCCTAGACAATGCTCAAAGAAATTATGCTACTACTGAAAAAGAATTCTTAGCAGTTGTATTTGCTTGTGATAAGTTCAGACCTTATATTGTTGATTCTAAAGTAACTATTCACACCGACCATGCTGCTATTAAATATCTTATGGAAAAGAAAGATGCTAAACCTAGACTTATTAGATGGGTTCTCTTGCTACAAGAATTTGATTTACATATTGTTGATAGAAAGGGAGCTAAGAACCCCGTTGCAGACAACTTGTCTAGGTTGGAAAATTTGCTTGATGACCCACTACCTATTGATGATAGCTTTCCTGATGAGCAATTGAATGCCATAAATGCTTCTCATACTGCTCCATGGTATGCTGATTATGCTAATTACATTGTTGCCAAATTCATACCACCTAGTTTCACATACCAGCAAAAGAAAAGGTTCTTCTATAATTTGAGGCATTACTTTTGGGATGACCCACATCTTTATAAAGAAGGAGTAGATGGTGTTATTAGATGTTGTGTACCTGAGCATGAACAGGAAAAGATCCTACGCAAGTGTCACTCCGAAGCTTATGGAGGACACCATGCTGGAGATAGAACTGCACATAAGGTATTGCAATCTGGTTTTTATTGGCCTACTCTCTTCAAGGATGCCCGTAAGTTTGTCTTATCTTGTGATGAATGTCAAAGAATTGGTAATATTAGTAGACGTCAAGAAATGCCTATGGATTATTCACTCGTTATTGAACCATTTGATGTTTGGGGCTTTGATTATATGGGACCTTTTCCTTCCTCTAATGGGTATACACATATTTTAGTTGTTGTTGATTACGTTACTAAGTGGGTAGAAGCTATTCCAACTAGTAGTGTTGATCATAACACCTCTATTAAGATGCTTAAAGAAGTTATTTTCCCGAGATTTGGAGTCCCTAGATATTTAATGACTGATGGTGTTCACATTTTATTCATGGTGCTTTCCTTAAAATGCTTGCTAAATATGATGTTAATCATAGAATTGCATATCCTTATCACCCACAGTCTAGTGGTCAAGTAGAATTGAGCAATAGAGAACTTAAATTAATTTTGCAAAATACTGTTAATAGATCTAGAAAGAATTGGTCCAAGAAACTTGATGATGCATTATGGGCCTATAGAACTGCATATAAAAACCCTATGGGTATGTCTCCATATAAAATGGTTTATGGAAAAGCATGTCACTTACCTCTCGAACTAGAACACAAGGCATATTGGGCTATTAAAGAGCTCAATTATGATTTTAAACTTGCCGGTGAGAAGAGGTTATTTGATACTAGCTCACTCGATGAATGGAGAACCCAAGCCTATGAAAATGCCAAGTTGTTTAAAGAAAAAGTTAAAAGATGGCATGACAAAAGAATACAAAAGCGTGAGTCTAATGTAGGTGATTATGTATTGCTATACAACTCTCGTTTAAGATTTTTTTGCAAGAAAACTTCTCTCTAAATGGGAAGGTCCTTACGTTATCGAGGAGGTCTATCGTTCCGGTGCCATAAAAATCAACAACTTCGAAGGTACAAATCCGAAGGTGGTGAACGGTCAAAGAATTAAACATTATATCTCAGGTAATCCTATAAAATGTTGAAACCAATGTTATTGAAACCGTAACCCCGGAGGAATAGGGACACTTTCCGGAACGTTTCAGACATCGAAAAGGAATATGTATGTGATACGGTAAGTAAACCGACTCCAAAACAGTTTTTAAGGCAATATTTCTCCGTTTTGGAATATTTAGAAAAATAGAAAAATAAGTAGCAGTCCGGGAAGGACACGAGGCCTCCACGAGGGTGGAGGCACGCCCTACCCCCCTGGGCGCGCCCCCTACCTCGTGGGCACCTCGTGCGCTTTTCGGACTCCGTTTTCTTACACGACACAATTTTAGTAGGTAAAAATTCATTATATAATCTCCCGGAGGTTTTGACTCCCGTATCACGCAAAAATCTCCTGTCTTTGCTTTGAGTTGTTTTCTGCCAGGGTTGTCAAGGCCAGGCACTATGTCGTCTCCCTCCTCCTCCAACCATGAGGGCAACGATGCTTGGCTAATGAAGATAGAGTTGAAGAGAGAAGAACCCATGGAGATCAACAAGGATGAAGGGATCAAGAAGGCCATGGAGGACCAAGTTCTAGCGACAGAAGACACCCTTCAACTTGATCACAATCTTCTTACCCCAACAGAGATCGAAGCTTTCAAGATGATTGGGTTAGCTCGTATACAAAATAAGTATCTCACACGTGAAAATATTTTGTTGAAGGAGCATATCATCGCACTCAAGGGCATTATCCGCAAGTTAGAAGACCTCCTACGCTCGATGTGCGACTATCCATCATCAACAAATCCACCTTCTTCACCAACAAAGGAGACATAATCACATGGGTATGGGCACTCCCCTTGGCAACTGCCAAGCTTGGGGGAGTGCCCCGGTATCGTATCACCATCACTTTTATCTTTACCGTTTTTCTTAGTTCGATCCTTTTGGTAATATCTTGATCTAGTAGAATAAAAGTTCTTAGTATGATCTAGTTGTGAGTTTTGCTTTATGATCCTTCTATGTAATCGAGTCCGTGAGCTATATAATAAAGATTAGTGTTGAGTCAAGGGCTTGATTATTTTGCCATGATCTTAAGTGAATAAAAGAAAAGAGAAAGAAATAAAAAGAAACAAAGAGATCATAAGGATCTTATGGAGAGTAATGAGCTCACATAGAAAGAGTATGATGAATAAAAGTGGTTGAGAGTTGACAAACATAGTTTGGGTCATCGTTGCAATTAATAGGAAGTAATAAAGAAAGAGAGGTCTTCAAATATAGATATACTATCTTGGACATCTTTTATGATTGTGAGCACTCATTAAAATATGACATGCTAAAGAGTTGACGTTGGACAAGGAAGACAACGTAATGGGTTATGTTTTCTTATATATGAGATAAATTATATTGTCATGGATCATCCAACATGGTTGAGCTTGCCTTTGCCCCTCATGCTAGCCAAATTCATCGCACCAAGTAGAGATACTACTTGTGCTTCCAAATACCCTTAAACCAGTTTTGCCATGAGAGTCCACCATACCTACCTATGGATTAAGTAAGATCCTCCAAGTAAGTTGTCATCGGTGCAAAGCAATAAAAATTGCTCTCTAAATATGTATGACTTATTAGTGTGGGAGAAAATAAGCTTTATATGATCGTGTGATATGGAAGAAATAAAAGCGACAGACTGCATAATAAAGGTCCATATCACAAGTGGCAATATAAAGTGACGTTCTTTCGCATTAAGATTTTGTGCATCCAACCATAAAAGCGCATGACAACCTCTGCTTCCCTCTGCGAAGGGCCTATCTTCTACTTTTATGTCCTACCTTGCATAAGAGTCATGGTGATCTTCACCCTTCCTTTTTACATTTTATCGTTTGGCAAGCACAGTATGTTGGAAAGATCCTGATATATATGGCTAATTGGATGTCAGTTTTCATGAACTATTATTGTTGACATTACCCTTGAGGTAAAACGTTGGGAGGCAAAACTATAAGCCCCTATCTTTCTTTGTGTCCGATTAAAACTCCATACCCATAAGTATTGCGTGAGTGTTAGCAATTGTGAAAGACTATATGATAGTTGAGTATGTGGACTTGCTGAAAAGCTCTTACAAATTGACTCTTTCCTATGTTATGATAAATTGCAATTGCTCCAATGACTGAGATTATAGTTTTTTAGTTTTTAATGAAGTATACGATTCATACTTGAAATTGTGATTGAATTGTTACTCTAGCATAAGAGATCATATGACAAGAATTATATAAGTTGTTGTTCTAAGAATGATCATGATGCCCTCATGTCTGTATTTTATTTTTATCGACACCTCTATCTCTAAACATGTGGACATATTTTTCGATTTTGGCTTTCGCTTGAGGACAAGCGAGGTCTAAACTTGGGGGAGTCGATACGTCCATTTTGCATCATGCTTTTATATCGATATTTATTGCATTATGGGATGTTATTACACATTATGTCACAATACTTATGCCTATTCTCTCTTGTTTTACAAGGTTTACATAAAGAGGGAGAATGCCGGCAGCTGGGATTCTGGGCTGGAAAAAGAGCAAATATTAGAGACCTATTCTGCACAACTCCAAAAGTCCTGAAACTTCACGGAAGTCAATTTTAGAATATATAATAAATATTGAGCGCAAGAAGTTCACCAAGGGGGCCACACCCTACCCACGAGGGTGGGGGGCGCGCCCCTACCTCGTGGGCCCCCTGGTGGCCCTCCGATGACCATCTTCTGCTATATGAAGTCTTTCGATGGGAAAAAAAATCATAAGCCATCTTCTCGGACGAAACTCCGCCGCCACGAGGCGGAACCTTGGCAGAACCAATCTAGGGCTCTGGCGGAGCTGTTCTGTCAGGGAAACTTCCCTCCGGGAGGGGGAAATCATCGCCATCGTCATCACCAACGCTCCTCTCATCAGGAGAGGGCAATCCCCATCAACATCTTCACCAGCACCATCTCCTCTCAAAACCCTAGTTCATCTCTTGTATCCAATTCTTGTCTCCAAGTCTGGGATTGGTACCTGTGGGTTGCTAGTAGTGTTAATTACTCCTTGTAGTTGATGCTAGTTGGTTTATTTGGTGGAAGATCATATGTTCAGATCCTATATGCATATTAATACTCCTCTGATTATGAACATGAATATGCTTTGTGAGTAGTTACGTTTGTTCCCGAGGACATGGGAGAAGTCTTGCTATTAGTAGTCATGTGAATTTGGTATTCGTTTGATATTTTGATGAGATGTATGTTGTCTCTCCTCTAGTGGTGTTATGTGAACGTCGACTACATAACACTTCACCATTATTTGGGCCTAGAGGAAGGCATTGGGAAGTGATAAGTAGATGATGGGTTGCTAGAGTGACAGAAGCTTAAACCCTAGTTTATGCGTTGCTTCGTAAGGGGCTGATTTGGATCCATATGTTTCATGTTATGGTTAGGTTTACCTTAATACTTTTGTTGTAGTTGTGGATGTCGTGGATCTAAGACTGACAGTAGAATGGGGGGTAAGTATGAGGAGGCAAGATCCTAGCTATGAAGGAGTTGTACACGCGAGTTTTACGAGTTCAGGCCCTTCTCGGAGGAAGTAACAGCCCTACGTCTTGGTGCCCTAAGGCGGTCGACTAGATTATATGTGTGTGTGAGTTTACAAAAAGATGCGAACCCTTGTCCCAGAGGAGGGGGGTGGCTTATATAGAGTGCGCCAGGACCCCAGCTCCCCTCCGTTACACAGGATTCAATGTTCATAAAGGAAAGGCGTTACTGGTAACGTCTACAGTAAAGCATCATAAATGCTCATAATGCTATGGTTTAAGTCCTCACCATTGCAGAGTGGAGGGTTCCTCATCTTCTGGTGGTCGAGTGTATTCAAGGTGGTCGAGTGAGTGCATCTCCACGGTCGAGTGGTTGATGGTTTCTCTTCGACTGTTTCTGATTCTTTGCAGAGATGTCCTTGGGGAGGGTAAGTTGGACAGGTCCATGACCCTACCCTAGGTACATAGCTTCATCATTAGCCCCCGAATGGATCAGGGTTTGAGTGAGGAAGGGGTTGAGAACACTTTCGGCCCACTCTTTGTGCTATGAATATGCCTTGTCTGGAACAATGAGTTGAGGTGACGGCGTCGACTCCTTTCTCAATCGCCTTGGTCCATTCTTGGTTGTTGTCGAGTGAACTTTCATGGTAAAATTCCGAATGATGATGTAGAGGGTGTTTGTCTTCGGTCTGACAGGTTGTTCTGCTCTCCGCGGATCTCGCGGGATTCGAATTTTGGGAAGTGCCCAGACGGGCGGAACCGAAGTTATCGGGACGGATTGGGCAAGTCTCCTCGATCCCTGCGCCACCTTTTTCGGTACGTACTGCGCGCGCGACTGTTGCGGGATTTGTTTAGATCGCTTGGGTCCACCAGTCAGCCACTCGGTGAAAGGCCTTATAAAAGGTCTCGGGCCAGGCCTCTTCTCCGCGTGCTCCCATTCTCTCTTCTCTTTCCCCCGATCTCTTCGCCACTCTCGCTTCCGCTTCGTCGCCGGACCTTTGTTCGAGCTTGACCCATCACCATGGGGAAGGAGAAGACGGTGGTGCTGGAACACGCAAAGAAGGCGACCGCGAAGGCGAAGGGCAAGCGGACCAGCCGGGGCGGATCCTCGTCGAGGTCCGGCCTGCCGGCAGGCTGGATCCAGGGCGACTGGATCCGCTCGGCAATCACGTAGGACGATCTTGACAACCTGGTGGAGGGGGGATTGATCCCTCACAAGTCGGCTCGGCTCCCGGGGGACGAAACCGAGCCGCAGCCTAGAGAGGGTGAGTGTGTCCTCCTCGCAACCCACATAGATCGCGGATTCTCACTGCCTCCCCACCCTTTCTTCCGGGGTTTTTTGAACTTCTTTGGGGCTCAGCTCCACCATTTCACTCCGAACACCATAGTCTATATGGCCGCTTTCGTGCCCATGTGCGAAAACTTCTTGGGCTGTCGACCGCACTGGGGGATTTTCAAACACATCTTCACTTGTCGTTCCCAGTCGGTTAAAAAGGCCAAGTCGAGTAACGAGAGGACGCGGGTGATCCAGATGTGCAGTGGCCTGGGGATCCAGATGAGGAGCAAGAGTACTTTCCCAGCCATGATCCTTCCTGACTCGGTCCGGGGCTGGCAGTCGACTTGGTTTTACTGCAAGGATCAGCCAACCCCTGGCCAGTCGACTGGACTTCCTCCTTTTTCCTTGGCTCGAGTGGAGAAGCCTGCTCCCCTGAAGGTAGTTCCAGAAGAGAAGGCGCAGGTCAAGGAGCTGGTTGAACGGGTCGTCCAGCTTGTCCGCGACAGAGTGACCGGGATGGATCTGCTGGAGGTCTTTCTCAGTCGACGCATCCAACCTCTTTAGGCGCGCGATCATCCGATGTGGATGTACTCTGGGCTCGAGGATACCACTCGGATCCACCCGGAGGAGGTTAGCGAGGATATCTTGGAGAACTGGTTGAGGGGAATCACTGGCAACAAAGACAACCCTCGGGGATCCAGGAGGGTGATTCCATTCGACAACTCGCACCAACCGGAGCAGGTATATTTCTGTTTTATCAAGTATCTTTCCGATTCACCATGTGATGTCCCGTTTGTGGTCGACTGAATGTCCTTTGATTGTTATCCTTTCAGGCCCTCATTGAAATGTACTCGATGCCCAACGGAGTGCAGGACCCAGGCGCTGAAGAAGAAGGGAGCGGGGGCGAGAGCGGCGAGGAGCATTCGGAAGCGGAGGAGGACGAGGAGAGCGATGAATCGACTAATGAGGAAGAATTTGACTCGCCTCCTCGCAGGGAGAGGAGGTCCAAGCACACTCATGACCCGGCAAGCGCTCCGGACTTGGTGGCTGCGCCAATCGGGCAGTCCTCGAAGCGCCCCAGGACGTCTTCCTCGACGCCGACTGAGAAGGCTCCAAAGCAATCTAAGGTCGCGCCGTCCCCAGCGCCGAAAGTGCCGAAAGCCATCTCCTCCAAACTGCCAAAAGCTTTGCCCAGGATCAAAGTGACCGTTCCTACTATCTCCGGGTAACCATCTGACTTGTCCTTTATGTGGATTCGATTAACTAGGTGTAACCGATTGAATGCTGGCCTTTGCAGTGCTGCTACGTCAGGGACCTCTTCATACCAGTACCGGGACGAGGAAATGGAGGATGCGGTAACCTCCAACCCAGGTATAAACTCTTGCGATTTCGATTCTTGATCCTTTTAGGGTCGAGTGGTTCACTTGGGGTCGAATGTTCTATCTCGCAGCTCCACCTAACATCATTTATCTTCCGGATGACGACGAAGATGTGGCTCCTAAGCCTAGGAAGAGCAAGAAGGTAACAGCTGGCAGGGTGACTCGGCATGAACCAACTGCAACGCCTCCCGTCCGTCAAGCTAAAGACGCGGGCAGGGCCACTATGACGTTCCCTGCACCCTTGCCGAGTGGGAATCCCACGCGGTCGACCGTGCCTGTGGTTCCTTCAACTATCCAACTCCACACCACGGAGCTTCAAGCAGCCGCACCTGGGTCGTCTGCACACTTTTTCACCAGCTACCCCGTCCCAGACAACCAGTCGGAAGTGGCTGCAGAAGCCATCCGACAAGCTGATATGATGATGGAGCGGGTGAAGATAGTGCATGAGAGCAGTCAGGCTGCCTACGACGCTAGTGCTGCCCTTCGGGCCAATGTCCAGGTGAGTAGACTTTCCGACTATTTTTGTTCTCGAAAAATCTTCTTCTGCACAATCTCCTGTTGTTCGCGTCGAATTAGAGCACCCACTGGGTGTCGCTGTCATTTTTGGTAGTTTCGCTCTTCCACTCGGTCTGGGCGAGTGAGACCAGAACCGGTGGGGGCACGCTAAATGCACCCACTGGGTGTAGTCTCCGAGACCGCGGTCGACTGCTGGCAGTCGATTGTGGTCTGAGTTCTTCTTTCTTGACAGCGCAATTGTTCTTTCTCTCTTTTTTTACTCCTTGCACTCAACTCCGGCGGGCCGGTCGAGTCGGATCAGAATCGGTGGGGGCACGCCAAGTGCACCCACTGGGTGTAGTCCCCGAGACCGCAGTCGACTGCTGGCAGTCGACTGGGGTCTAAACAGCTTGTTGCCCACTTCTTTAGGTTTTATTCACTCGGAAATGAAGTGCCTTCGAACCTATCGATTGATCTGTCTCTTGCCTCCTGCAGAAGTCTTGTACTCTTATCTCCAAGTTTGCCGAACTCAAAGAGAAGCAGAGGCAACTGAACTTAGACTTGGAATTGGCTCAGCAAAATCTGAAAAAAGCTCAAGACGAGGCCGCTGGTATGGAAGGTAACTGATTGCCGACTGAATTTCAATATATCTCTTTGATCTCTTCTTTGATTCGATTATTTATTTTGCAGAGAAAATGAAGTTGGCTCTGGACAAGAAGGACTCGGACCTCGCCACCGCGCAAAAAGCAGCCCAAGACAAAACCGCTCTCGCAGACAAGAAGCTTGCTTCAGTCGGAACGCTTGAAGGAGAGGTGAATAGACTGAAATCTTGTCTTAATGAAGCTAACCGCGAAGTGACCAGCTTGAAGAAGGACAAGGTTGCCCTGAACGAAAAGTTGGAGTCTGCGATCCGCAAGAGCAATGACACAGAAGCTTATCTGAGGACCCTCGCCAAGAAGCTTTATCTCGTGCTGGAAGGTATTTCTTTTAATCCGACTGTGTTGATGCTTGCAATTGGGTCTTGCTCGGTTGATGGACTGGCTTTTGGCTGCAGAACTCTGCCAAGACTTCGACGAAGAAAATGGAAGGGTCGAGACGGGTCTGGACCCTATCGCTTCTCCAGTCTGCGACAAAACTGCGATGAACGTGCTCCGACTGGAGTCCCGTATCGCCAGCGCCACAAGCTACCTCGCATGCCTGAAGGAGGTTGTCTCTCGAATCGACTCGACGCTTTGGCCGGGGGCGACGCGTCAGAATGATCTGGAATCTCTGATGACTCGTCTGAACGAGATCCCTGACCGAGTGCAAGAATGGAAGAAATCCTCCGCCCGGTGTGGTGCTGATGTGGCGCTGTCCTTGGTGCGAGTCCATTGCAAGGAGGCTCGTGAAGACAAGCTGGCTGCAATCAAAGTTGCTAACACCAAAAAGCACGACTTCCGGTCCTTCATGGAGACTTTCATTGCTGCCGCCACTCGGATCGCTGATGGGATCGATCTGGACTCATTCTTGGAGCCTGCCAGTCCTCCTCGGCCGAGTGAACAATCTTATGAAACTTGGATACGCTTTAAATTTGCCTCGGAATGCCGAGTGGTTTCTGTAACCGTTAAACTCCTTCGGGCTTGGAGCCCGAGTAATTTTGATTCACTACTTGGAACCTTTTAGGATTTATTTGAATTTGGTTTATCTCCGAATGTGCTTGTGTTTGCCTCCGGATGGACTTTGCTCACTGCACCTCGTCGCCCTTGTGGATAGGGATGGAGCGGACGTTGTATTTGTGCCGCAGCTCCGAAGGAGAAGGTTGTAGTTGACCTGCACCTCGTCGTCCTTGCGGATGGGGATGGAGCGGACGTTGTATTTATGCCGCAGCTCCGAAGGAAAACTTGCAGTCGACCTGCACCTCGTCGTCCTTGCGGATAGGGATGGAGCGGACGTTGTATTTGTGCCGCAGCTCCAAAGGAGAAGGTTGCAGTCGACCTGCACCTCGTCGTCCTTGCGGATGGGGATGGGTCTCAAACTTAGGTGAGTGCTGGACTGCCGTTAAGCCTCTTAGTGAGAGAACTTAGGCGAGTGCTCGACTGCAGCTAGGCCCCCCGAGTGGGAGGATTGCTCTCCACTCAGTAGGATTTTTTCCAACTTAGGCGAGTGTTGGACTGTCGTTAAGTCTCTTAGTGAGAGAACTTAGGCGAGTGCTCGACTGCAGCTAAGCCCCCGAGTGGGAGGATTGCTCTCCACTCGGTAGGATTTTTCCAAACTTAGGCGAGTGCTGGACTGCCGTTAAGCCTCTTAGTGAGAGAACTTAGGCGAGTGCTCGACTGCAGCTAAGCCCCCGAGTGGGAGGATTGCTCTCCACTCGGTGGGATTTTTTCAAACTTAGGCGAGTGCTCGGCTGCCGTTAAGTCTCTTAGTGAGAGAACTTAGGTGAGTGCTCGACTGCAATTAAGCCCCCGAGTGGGAGGATTGCTCTCCACTTGGTAGGATTTTTCCAAACTTAGGCGAGTGCTGGACTGCCGTTAAGCCTCTTAGTGAGAGAACTTAGGCGAGTGCTCGACTGCAGCTAAGCCCCCGAGTGGGAGGATTGCTCTCCACTCGGTGGGATTTTTTCAAACTTAGGAGAGTGCTCGACTGCCGTTAAGTCTCTTAGTGAGAGAACTTAGGCGAGTGCTCGACTGCAGCTAAGCCCCCGAGTGGGAGGATTGCTCTCCACTCGGTGGGATTTTTTCAAACTTAGGAGAGTGCTCGACTGCCGTTAAGTCTCTTAGTGAGAGAACTTAGGCGAGTGCTCGACTGTAGCTAAGCCCCCGAGTGGGAGGATTGCTCTCCACTCGATGGGATTTTTTCAAACTTAGGCGAGTGCTGGACTGCCGTTAAGCCTCTTAGTGAGAGAACTTAGGCAAGTGCTCGACTGCAGCTAAGCCCCCGAGTGGGAGGATTGCTCTCCACTCGGTGGGATTTTTTCAAACTTAGGCGAGTGCTGGACTGCTGTTAAGCCTCTTAGTGAGAGAACTTAGGCAAGTGCTCGACTGCAGCTAAGCCCCCGAGTGGGAGGATTGCTCTCCACTCGGTGGGATTTTTTCAAACTTAGGCGAGTGCTCGACTGCCGTTAAGTCTCTTAGTAAGAGAACTTAGGCGAGTGCTCGACTGCAGCTAAGCCCCCGAGTGGGAGGGTTGCTCTCCACTCGGTAGGATTTTTTCAAACTTAGGCGAGTGCTGGACTGCCGTTAAGTCTCTTAGTAAGAGAACTTAGGCAAGTGCTCGACTGCAGCTAAGCCCCCGAGTGGGAGGGTTGCTCTCCACTCGGTAGGATTTTTTTCGAACTTAGGCGAGTGCTGGACTGCCGTTAAGTCTCTTAGTAAGAGAACTTAGGCGAGTGCTCGACTGCAGCTAAGCCCCCGAGTGGGAGGGTTGCTCTCCACTCGGTAGGATTTTTTCGAACTTAGGCGGAACGGATTCGCGACTAAGCCCACCCACTGGGGGATTTCAAAAGTAAATAAGAACAACACAATCGAATGAGAGAACCGTAAGCTCTTGTCTTTGATAAACGAATTACAAAAGGTGTTGCTTATTACATTTTATTCGAGCGAGTGTTTAAGTATAAAAGGGGCGGAGCAGCTCCGCATTCCAAGCCCGTGGCTCGTCTTTCTGATGCTTGATACTGTAAAGATGATATGCTCCATTGTGGAGAACTTTGGTGATGATGAAGGGGCCTTCCCAAGTTGGAGCGAGCTTGTGTGGTTTCTGCTGATCCACTCGAAGAACCAAGTCTCCTTCTTGAAAGGCCCGACCCCTCACATTCCTGACATGGAATCGACGCAAGTCTTGCTGATAAATGGTCGAGCGGATCAAGGCCATCTCTCTTTCCTCCTCTAGGAGATCTATTGAATCTTGTCGGGCCTGCTCTGCTTCCGCTTCGGAGAAGAGTTCAACTCGGGGTGCATTATGGAGCAAGTCACTTGGCAGAACAACTTCGGCTCCATAAACTAAGAAGAAAGGAGTTCTTTCCAGTCGACCGATTAGGAGTTGTCCTTAAGCCCCACAGAACTGACAAAAGTTCATCAACCCAAGCACCTGCCGCGTGTTTGAGATCATGCATCAGTCGGGGTTTCAGTCCTTTAAGAATTAGGCCATTGGCTCTTTCTGCTTGTCCGTGCGACTGCGGGTGAGCGACAGAAGCGTAGTCGACTCGAGTGCCCTGAGAGGCGTAGAAAGCTCTGAACTCATCGGAATCAAAGTTCGACCTGTTGTCTGTGATGATGCTGTGTGGGACTCCATATCTGAATGTCAATTCCCTGATAAAACTGACAGCGGTGCTAGCATCAAGGTTCTTGATAGGTTTGGCTTTGATCCATTTGGTAAACTTGTCGACTGCAACGAGCACGTGAGTGAAGCCGCTTTTGCCGGTTCTCAGCGGTCCAACCATATCCAGTCCCCAAATAGCAAAGGGCCAGACGAGGGGGATGGTCTTCAGGGCTGACGCTGGCTTGTGAGACATATCGGAGTAAAATTGACAGCCTTCACATCTGTCGACTATATCTTTCGCCATCTCATTTGCTCGTGGCCAATAGAATCCAGCTCGGTATGCTTTAGCCATGTTGGCCCGAGAGGATGCATGGTGACCATAGGTCCCCGAGTGGATGTCATTGAGGATCATTCGACCTTCTTCTGGTGTTACACACTTCTGACCGACTCCAGTCACACTTTCCCTGAACAGCTGCCCTCTTATCACAGTAAAAGCTTTGGATCGACGGACGATCTGTCGAGCTTCTTCTTCATCCTCTGGGAGCTCTTTCCTAAGGATGTACGCAATGTAGGGCACCGTCCAGTCGGGAGTAATGGCCAGAACCTCCATGATCAGGTCGACCATAGCTGGGACCTCGACTTCAGTTGGATCCGAGGTGCTGTTGGGTTGCGGTGGCTCTTCAGTGAAAGGGTCTTCCTGAACTGTAGGTGTGTGAATATGCTCCAAGAACACATTGCTGGGAATGGCTTCTCTCTTGGAACCTATCTTTTCCAATTCATCGGCTGCTTGATTTTTCAATCGGGGGACGTGGTGGAGTTCTAACCCCTTGAACTTCTTCTCAAGCTTTCTCACCGCGTTGCAGTAACCAGTCATGGCTGGACTTCTGACGTCCCACTCCTTCATCACTTGATTAACTACCAAATCTGAGTCGCCATAGACCATGAGGCGACGGACGCCGAGTGAGATGGCCATGTGCAACCCCTACAGGAGTGCTTCATATTCTGCTTCATTGTTGGAGAAATCAAAATGAATCTGGAGGACATATCTGAGCTTGTCTCCTCGGGGGGATACCAGAACCACTCCAGCACCAGAACCGTTCAACATCTTGCATCCATCAAAGAACATGGTCCAGTGCTCAGAGTGAACTTGAGTCGGCAGTTGCTGTTCGATCCACTCAGCGAGGAAATCTGCTATTGCTTGGGACTTGATAGCTTTCTTTGCCTCAAACTTGATATCCAAGGGAAGGAGTTCAATCGCGCATTTTGCCACTCGACCAGTTGCATGTCTATTGTGCAGAATCTCTGACAATGGAGCGTCGCAGACGACTGTAACAAAGTGATCTGAGAAGTAGTGTGCAACCTTCTTCGTGTTCATGTAAATTCCATAGACAAGCTTCTGATAGTGAGGATATCTCTGCTTTGACGGGGTCAAGACTTCAGAAATATAATAAACTGGGCGTTGGACTTTGTACGCTTTTCCTTCTTCTTCCCGCTCGACCGTAAGTACTGTACTGACGACTTGTCCAGTGGCTGCTATATAAAGCAGTAGAGGCTCTTTGCTGACTGGAGCAGCAAGCACCGGCTGGGTGGAAAGCAGGGCTTTTAGCTCTGTGAATGTTGTATCAGCTTCTGGAGTCCACTCGAACTTATCTGATTTCTTCATCAGTCGATAAAGAGGCAGCACCTTTTCACCGAGGCGAGAAATGAATCGACTTAGGGCGGCCAAGCAACCCATGAGCTTCTGGACATCATGCACACGCACAGGAAGTTTCATTCGGAGTATAGCGCCTACTTTCTCTGGGTTAGCATCGATTCCTCGTTCGGAAACAAGAAAACCGAGTAACTTCCCGCCTGGAACTCCAAACATGCACTTTGATGGATTGAGCTTGATATCATACCTTCGGAGGTTGGCAAAGGTTTCAGCGAGGTCAGTCAGCAGGTCGGAACCTTTACATGACTTGACCACAATGTCATCCATGTATGCTTCTACATTCCGACTGATCTGAGTGAGCAGGCACTTTTGAATCATCCGCATAAATGTGGCTCCGGCATTCTTCAAGCCGAATGGCATTGTGACATAACAGAAGCACCCAAACGGGTGATAAAAGCTGTCTTTATTTCGTCGGGTCCGTACAGACGGATCTGGTGGTACCCGGAGTAGGCATCCAAAAAGGACAAACGCTCGCACCCAGCAGTCGAATCGACTATCTGATCGATGTGAGGGAGAGGGAAGTGATCTTTCGGGCAGGCCCAATTGATATGCTTGAAATTGATGCACATGCGGAGTGAGTCATCTTTCTTTGGGACCATGACAACATTGGCTAACCACTCGGAGTGGTGAATCTCTCAGATAAACTCAGCTGCCAAAAGCCGAGCCACCTCTTCGTCGATTACTTTTATTTCCTGGACGGCGGACCGTCGAAGATGCTCTTTGATTGGTTTCACTTTCGGGTCGACTCGCAAACGATGCTCAACCAGTCCCCTGGGAACACCTGGCATGTCAGAAGGCTTCCATGCAAAGATGTCTCAGTTCTCACGGAGGAACTGGATGAGCGCTTCTTCCTATTTGGAGTCGAGTGTGGTCGAAATGTGGGTCGGAGCTGCATTGGGGTCCGTCGGGTGAATGTGAACAGACTTCGTCTCGCCAGACGACTGGAATGCTAAATCCGTGGCTGGCTTCTTGGCTCGCAGCAAGTCACTCGGGTCTGCATTTTTCTGGTATTCTTGCAATTCTACCACGGCCATCTGGGCATCGGCGATCTTTGAGCCCTTCTGGAAACACTCTTCCGCCTTTTTCTGAGTACCAGAGATAGTGATCACTCCTCTGGGACCAGGCATCTTCAGTTTGAGGTACACGTAACAAGGTCGAGCCATGAATCGTGCATAAGCTGGCCTGCCCAGACTTGCATGATACGCACTCTGAAAATCCACGACTTCAAACGTCAACTTTTCTTTGCGGTAATTTTTGGCATCACCGAAAACCACGTCAAGTGCAATCTGACCGAGGGACACAACCTTCTTGCCTGGGATGACCCCATGGAAACTCATATGGCTTTCACTGAGTCTGGACATTGGAATGCCCATTCCTTTCAACGTTTGTGCATACAGAATGTTCAGACCACTGCCACCGTCCATCAGGACCTTTGTCAGTCGAGTGCCTTCGACCACCGGGTCGACCACCAGCGCTTGCCTCCCAGGGGTGGCGATGTGCGCTGGATGATCAGACTGGTCGAACGTAATGGCAGTCTGCGACCATTTCAAGTAACTGGGTGTCGCCGGAGCGACCATGTTCACTTCTCTGTTGATGACTCTCAATCGACTCTTGTTTTCAACATCAGCAAAAATCATCAGAGTGGAATTCACGTGAGGATAACCATCATCATATTCTCCTTCACTCTCAGCCTTGTCTGCCTCCTTCTCCTTTTCCTTGGGCTGTTTCTCTCGGAACTGCTGGATCAGGAGCCGACACTGTTGAGTGGTATGCTTTGGGTAAATGAAATTACCTTCTTCGTCTTTTTTGGTGTGGATATGGCACGGAAGATCCAAAACGTCATTTCCATCTTGATCTTTTACTTTCTTGGGGTTCCACGGCCCTTTGGGCTTCCCCTTGAACTTCCCTTGAACCACAGCCAAGGCCTCACCCGGAGCAGCTGGTTTGGCCTTGCGTTTTTGTTTCCGACTGGAGTTTCCTCCTTCGGTTTTGTGGGCGACTGCTTTGTGCTTGCCGCTCCGCAGTCGCTCTTCTTCTTCACCATTGGCATACTTGGTGGCAATTTCCATCATCCGAGTCAGAGTCATGTTTCCTGTCTGACCGAATTTCAGATTCAACTCCCGGTACCTGACGCCTTCCTTGAAAGCACAAATTGCCTGATGATCAGACACATCTTCCACCGTGTGGTGCAGGGTGATCCACCTCTACATATAATCTCTCAAAGTTTCATTCGGTTTCTGGACGCAACACTGTAATTCTGTCAAACCTGCTGGCCGTTTGCAAGTACCCTCAAACGTTCTCACAAACACTCTGGCGAGATCTTCACAAGTATAGATGCTGCCAGGTGCCAACTGATTCAGCCACGCTCTAGCCGAGCCCTCCAACATCAGAGGAAGGTGTTTCATGGCCACCTCATCATTGCCGCCACCAATCTGGACAGCCACTCAATAGTCTTCGAGCCAGGTGTCAGGCTTGGACTCTCCGGTCTTACTGACTCCAGTCGCCAACCTGAAGTTGGGGGGAATCACTGCAGCTCTGATAGCTCTGCTGAAGCACTTTGGGCCAGAGACATGCACTCTATTGCTGGTTTGCGGGCCTCTGTCATGACCATCTTGGTGAGCTCTGTTTCTGTCGACCAAGCCCTGCACGAGAATAGATCTCACATCAAAGCCTGGCTCCCTGGGGTCGACTGGAATACCTCTTCCGACGCTGTTAGGGCGTCTATCTTCATGTGGCCGCGTCACATATGACCCACTCCTTGGAGGACGCGTGGGCACTCGACGGCGACCATCGTGATCGGCTCGACGATCATACTGCTCCTGGTTTCTGTACTGATCACGCCGCTCTCCACGTCCCTCATGCCTCGGGGGCAATCTCGGGCTATGGGCCGACTGCACCGTATCTGCGACCACAGATCTGCTATGGATCCTATCCCACGACTGAGACACGACTGTATTCTGCTCTCCCGCTGCCCGGAGCAAGGCCCTAATCTGTGCCAGACCTCGGCCAGCTTCTGACTGGGAAGGTTGAATCGACTCTGCTATCCAGGCAGCAGCTGCTAGGTTTTGGATCGGTGTTCGGTATACCTGAGCCAGAGGTGGAAAAAGTTGGCGTCGGCTGGACTCAGGAGCACGTTGACGAGCGTGATCGTCGAGTGCGCGCTGGAGGTTCTCCAGCCGAGTGCGCTCAGCCAGATTGGCCAGGCGAGCCTGCTCCAAGGCCTGGGCCTCGGGTGTATCTCCAACTATAGGAGTATGCAGGGCATCCATGTTTCGGCGACGGAGTTCTTCTCTCTGCTGCGAGGAGAGAGGCTCGGGGCGGTACTCCTCGTGAACGCGCGACGGATCACCGTTCCCGTCGCCTCCGTCTTCATGATCGAAGCCAGGAGGGCCGCGTGGTCCATTGACCACCAGGACTTCCGCCGCCGAGTCATTGCTGCCGCACTCGGATGCAGTCTCTACGGAGCCAGTCAACAGATCGAACAGGCCATAGAGAGACTCGTCAGGCTCGATCGCCACGACTTGAGGGGTGGTGGACTGGCGGTCCGCCGCATGCTTCACCCACCGTTGAAGCCTCGACCGGCCGGTGCGCTTGCTCCGGCGGGTCGCAGGAAGGGGGAAAGCCGTTGGAGTCGACTGGTACTGGGTCGACGGTTGCCGCAGGAGGACGCCACGGATGCACGCATGAAAGTTCGCCCCGCGGGTGGGGAGCGCGGCAACGTCGAGTGGTGCCTCCTGAAGCCAAGCGGAGTCGTCGGCGACAAACACGAGCGCGCCGAGACGGATCTCGCGGCCCTCAGCCAAACCTCCGCCTGGAATCATGATGATGGGGATCAGAAAAATTGCAACTTCTCCAATAAGTCGCTAAGACACCTGCCCCACGGTGGGCGCCAACTGTCGTGGATCTAAGACTGACAGTAGAATGGGGGTAAGTATGAGGAGGCAAGATCCTAGCTAAGTTTTACGAGTTCAGGCCCTTCTCGGAGGAAGTAACAGCCCTACGTCTCGGTGCCCTGAGGCGGTCGACTGGATTATATCTGTGTGTGAGTTTACAAAAAGATGCGAACCCTTGTCCCAGAGGAGGGGGTGGCTTATATAGAGTGTGCCAGGACCCCAGCTCCCCTCCGTTACACAGGATTCAATGTTCATAAAGGAAAGGCGTTACTGGTAACGTCTACAGTAAAGCGTCATAAATGCTCATAATGCTATGGTTTAAGTCCTGACCGTTGCAGAGTGGAGGGTTCCTCATCTTCTGGTGGTCGAGTGTCTTCAAGGTGGTCGAGTGAGTGCATCTCCACGGTCGAGTGGTTGATGGTTTCTCTTTGACTGTTTCTGATTCTTTGCAGAGATGTCCTTGGGGAGGGTAAGTTGGACAGGTCCATGACCCTACCCAAGGTACATAGCTTCATCAGCGGATGCTTGCAATAGAGGTTAATCATAAGTGGGATGCTTGTCCAAGTAAGGACAACACCCAAGCACCGGTCCACCCACATACCAAATTATCAAAGTACCGAACGCGAATCATATGAATGTGATGAAAACTAGCTTGACGAGATTCCCATGTGTCCTCGGGAGCACTTTTCTCTATATAAGAGTTTGTCCAGGCTTGTCCTTTGCTACAAAAAGGATTGGGCCACCTTGCTGCACTTTATTTACTTTTGTTACTTGTTGCTCGTTACAAATTATCCTATCACAAAACTATGTGTTACCACTTATTTCAGTACTTGCAGAGAATACCTTGCTGGAAACCGCTTATCATTTCCTTCTGCTCCTCGTTGGGTTCGACACTCTTACATATCGAAAGGAATACGATAGATCCCCTATACTTGTGGATCATCACAGGGGTCTGGGCCCATTGCACACCTGCACGTTGCGTACGTGGCCAGCGAGCAGACCTAGCCTCCCTTATACAAGAGCAGGCGTTCCAGTCCAACCTGGCGCGCGCCGCTCAGTCGCTGACGTCATGAAGGCTTCGGCTGATACCATGACGTCGAGTGCCCATAACTGTTCCCGCGTAGTTGGTTAGTGCGTATAGAGCAGTGGCCAGACTCAGATCAAATACCAAGATCTCGTTAAGCATGTTATTTTGAAATAACCGTGGACGCCGACCAGGGCCAGGCCCACCTCTCTCCTAGGTGGTCTCAACCTACCCTATCGCTCCGCCACAAAGATTCACTCAGAGGGCCGTCCGGACAAACGTCCTTTCGGACCCAATCCGTGAATCACTCGCGGGTACTCTACGAGCCGACCCGACTTTAGTCACCACATGTATCATGCATAAAGTATATAGTATATACCCGTGATCACCTCCCAAGTGATCACGGCCCGATAGTACAGTATGGCAGACGGACAAGAATGTAGGGCCACTGATGATAATCTAGCATCCTATACTAAGCATTTAGGATTGCATGTAAGGTATCAACAGTTGTAGCAACAATGACAGGCTATGCATCAGAATAGGATTAACGGAAAGCAGTAACATGCTACACTACTCTAATGCAAGCAGTAGAGAGAAGAGTAGGCGATATCTAGTGATCAAAGGGGGGGCTTGCCTGGTTGCTCTGGCAAGAGAGAGGGGTCGTCAACACCGTAGTCGTACTGGGTAGCAGCGGCGTCAGTCTCGGTGTCTAGCGAGAGAAGAGGGGGAAGAAACAATAAATATTAAGCAAACAGATGCATAGCGATGCATGACATGACAAGTAGCGGTGCTAGGGGTGCCCTAACACGGTATGAGGTGGTACCGGCGAAGGGGGGAAACATCCGGGAAAATATCCCCGGTGTTTCGCGTTTTCGGACAGATGAATCAGAGGGGGAAGGTTGCGTGTTCGCTATGCTATGGATGTGTGGCGGACGAACAGGCTACGTATCCGGATTCATCTCGTCGTTCTGAGCAACTTTCATGTACAAAGTTTTCCCAACCGAGCTACGGTTTATTTTATATTGATTTTAAAAGATTTAAATCATTTTTAACATTTATTTAATTAATTTAATTTAACATTATCCAGAATAGTGTTTGCTAACGTCATCATGACATCAGCAGTCAACAGGGCGCTGACTGGTCAACCTGACGTGTGGGTCCCACATGTCATTGGCTGTTTAGTTAATTAATAGTAGTTAATTAGTCATTAGGTTAATTAATCATAATTAGTTAATTTAAATAGAACTAATTAAGTTAATTATTTAATTAATTGTTTTAATTATTATTTAATTTAATTTTTATTATTAAATGTTTTGGGGTGGGGCCCCATTGTCATAGGCCCCAGGGGCCTTAACGGGCGCGGGTTAACGGGTGTTGGGTCATGGGTGTCGCCCGACCAGGGGAAAGCGAGGAGAGGCCATTGGCGGGCGGCCGCGGCGCGCCGGCGCCGGCGCGGGGCGGTGAGAGGGAAGGGGCGCGGGGAAGCAGGGGGCTGCGGCGGCTGCGCCGCGGCAGCAAAGCGGCGGTCGAGGCGGGGAGCGAGGAGAGGCCAAGCAGGCGACGGCGGGAGCGGGGCCTGCGGCGGACGCAGTCAGCAGCGACGTCGGGCAGCAACAAGAGCGCAGCAGCAGCGTCGGGCGTAGCGGGCGGCAACGAGCGTGGCAGCGCATGCCATAGCGGGGCAAAGACGAAGCGGGGGAATCACGGGCACGCGGGTCGACGGGGCAACAACAGCGTCGGCGAGTCGGGCCAGCGGTGTGCGGCGAGCGGCGGCTGCTGCTGGAGCGGTGGCGGCGGGCGATGCAGGATGGCATGGAGGGAAAGGAGACCGCGGCATCGGGCGCGAGGGGGAGGGGGCGAGCGCGCGCGTGCTTTAGCGCGGCCAGGAGCAGGGGCACGATGCGCGGACGAGCAGTGACGAACGGGGCACGGGCGCGGTGAGCGTAGCACGAGCAGGGAACGGCCACGGCACGAGACGGTGGGCGAGTGCGCGGGGCGCGGTTCCGTGCGGCGCGGCGAGCAGAGGAGCGCGGCGCGATGATGTCTACTACACAACCTTCTTCTTGTAGACGTTGTTGGGCCTCCAAGTGCAGAGATTTGTAGGACAGTAGCAAATTTCCCTCAAGTGGATGACCTAAGGTTTATCAATCCGTAGGAGGCGTAGGATGAAGATGGTCTCTCTCAAGCAACCCTGCAACCAAATAACAAAGAGTCTCTTGTGTCCCCAACACACCCAATACAATGGTAAATTGTATAGGTGCACTAGTTCGGTGAAGAGATGGTGATACAAGTGGTATATGGATAGTAGATAATAGTTTTTGTAATCTGAAAATATAAAAACAGCAAGGTAACTAATGATAAAAGTGAGCGTAAACTGTATTGCAATGCGTGGAAACAAGGCCTAGGGTTCATACTTTCACTAGTGCAAGTCCTCTCAACAATAATAACATAATTGGATCACATAACTATCCCTCAACATGCAACAAAGAGTCACTCCAAAGTCATTAATAGCGGAGAACGAACGAAGAGATTATGGTAGGGTACGAAACCACCTCAAAGTTATTCTTTCCAATCAATCCGTTGGGCTATTCCTATAAGTGTCACAAACAGCCCTAGAGTTCGTACTAGAATAACACCTTAAGACACACATCAACCAAAACCCTAATGTCACCTAGATACTCCAATGTCACCTCAAGTATCCGTGGGTATGATTATACGATATGCATCACACAATCTCAGATTCATCTATTCAACCAACACAAAGGACCTCAAAGAGTGCCCCAAAGTTTCTATCGGAGAATCACGATGAAAACGTGTGCCAACCCCTATGGATAGGTTCATGGGCGGAACCCGCAAATTGATCACCAAAACATACATCAAGTGAATCACGTGGTATCCCATTGTCACCACAGATACCCACGGCAAGACATACATCAAGTGTTCTCAAATCTTTAAAGACTCAATCCGATAATATAACTTCAAAGGGGAAACTCAATTCATTACAAGAGAGTAGAGGGGGGGAACATCATAGGATCCAAATATAATAGCAAAGCTCGCGATACATCAAGATCGTTTCACCTCGAGAACACGAGAGAGAGAGAGAGAGAGAGATCAAACACATAGCTACTGGTACATACCCTCAGCCCCGAGGGAGAACTACTCCCTACTCGTCATGGAGAGCACCGGGATGATGAAGATGGCCACCGGAGAAGGATTGCCCCCTCCGGCAGGGTGCCGAAACGGGTCTAGATTGGCTTTTGGTGGCTACGGAGGCTTCTGGCGACGGAACACCCAATCTATTGTGCCCTCGGATGTTTTTAGGGTATATGGAGATATATATGCGGAAGAAGTACGTCAGGGGGGGCACGAGGGGCTCATGAGGGTGGAGGGCGCGCCCAGGGGGGCGCGCCCCCTACCTCATGGCCTCCTCGCAGATCCTCCGACGTGCACTCCAAGTCTTCTGGGCTTCTTTCCTTCCAAAAATAAGTTGCGTGAAGTTTCAGGTCAATTGGACTCCGTTTGATTTTCCTTTACTTCGAAACCCTAAAACAGGGTAAAAACAGAAACTGGCACTGGGCTCTGGGTTAATAGGTTAGTCCCAAAAATGATATAAAAGTGTATAATAAAGCCCATAAACATTCAAAACAGTAGATAATATAGCATGGAGCAATCAAAAATTATAGATACGTTGGAGACGTATCAGCATCCCCAAGCTTAATTCCTGCTCGTCCTCGAGTAGGTAAATGATAAAAAAAGAATTTTTGATGCGGAGTGCTACTTGGCATAATTTTAATTTAGTTCTTCTTAATTGTGGTATGAATATTCACATCCGAAAGATTCAAGACAAAAGTTCATATTGACATAAAAATGATAATACTTCAAGCATACTAACTAAGCAATTATGTCTTCTCTAACATGGCCAAAGAAAGTTCATCCCTACAAAATCATATAGTTTAGTCATGTTTCATTTTCGTCACACAAGAATGCTCTCATCATGCACAACCCCGATGACAAGCCAAGCAATTGTTTCATACTTTAGTAATCTCAAACTCATAAACTTCCACGCAATACATGAGGGCGAGCCATGGATATAGCACTATGGGTGGAATAGAATAATGAGGGGGTTATGTGGAGAAGACAAAAAGGAGAAAGTCTCACATCAACGAGGCTAATCAATGGGCTATGGAGATGCCCACCGATTGATGTTAATGCAAGGAGTAGGGATTACCATGCAACGGATGCACTAGAGCTATAAATGTATGAAAGCTCAACAAAATAAACTAAGTGGGTGTGCATCCAACTTGCTTGATCACGAAGACCTAGGGCACTTGAGGAGGCCCATTGTTGGAATATACAAGCCAAGTTCTATAATGAAAAATTCCCACTAGTAAATGAAAGTGACAAAACAAGAGACTCTCTATCATGAAGATTATGGTGCTGCTTTGAAGCACAAGTGTGGCAAAGGATAGTAGTATTGTCCCTTCTCTATTTTTCTCTCATTTTTTTTATTTGGCCTTTCTTTTTTTATGGCCTTTCTCATTTTTTGGGCCTTCTCTTTTCTTTTTATGGCCTTTCTTTTTTGGGGCCTTCTCTTTTTTTTATTCCTCACTTGGGACAATGTTGTAATAATGATGATCGTCACACTTCTATTTATTTACAACTCAATGATTACAACTCGATACTAGAACAAAGATGACTCTATATGAATGCCTCCGGCGGTGTACCGGGATATGCAATGAACCAAGAGTGACATGTATGAAAGAATTATGAACGGTGGCTTTGCCACAAATACTATGTCAACTACATGATCATGCTAGCAATATGACAATGATGAATGTGTCATGATGAACGGAATGGTGGAAAGTTGCATGGCAATATATCTCGGAATGGCTATGGAAATGCCATAATAGGTAGGTATGGTGGCTGTTTTGAGGAAGATATAAGGAGGTTTATGTGTGATAGAGCATATCATATCACGGGGTTTGGATGCACCGGCGAAGTTTGCGCCAACTCTCAATGTGAGAAAGGGCAATGCACGGTACCGAAGAGGCTAGCAAAGATGGAAGGGTGAGAGTGCGTATAATCCATGGACTCAACATTAGTCATAAAGAACTCACATACTTATTGCAAAAATCTACATGTCATCAAAAACCTCGGCACTACGCGCATGCTCCTAGGGGGATAGGTTGGTAGGAAAAGACCATCGCTCGTCCCCGACCGCCACTCATAAGGAGGACAATCAAATAACACCTCATGTTTCAAATTTGTTACACAACGTTTACCATACATGCATGCTACGGGACTTGCAAACTTCAACACAAGTATTCCTCAAATTCACAACTACTCAACTAGCACGACTTTGATATTATTACCTCCATATCTCAAAACAATCATCAAGCATCAAACTTCTCTTAGTATTCAATACACTCATAAGAAAATTTTACTAATCTTGAATACCTAGCATATTAGGATTTTAAGCAAATTACCATGCTATTTAAGACTCTCAAAATAATATAAGTGAAGCATGAGAGTTCATCTATTTCTTCAAAATAAAACTACCACCATGCTCTAAAAGGTATAAGTGAAGCACTAGAGCAAATGACAAACTACTCCAAAAGATATAAGTGAAGATCAATGAGTAGTTGAATAATTATGCAACTATGTGAAGACTCTCTAACATTAAATAATTTCAGATCTTGGTATTTTATTCAAACAGCAAGCAAAGCAAAAGAAAATGACATTCTAAGAATAGCAAACATCATGTGAAGAAGCAAAAACTTAGGATCAACTGAAACTAACCGATAGTTGTTGAAGAAGAAAGGTGGGATGCCAACCGGGGCATCCCCAAGCTTAGATGCTTGAGACTTCTTGAAATATTATCTCGGGGTGCCTTGGGCATCCCCAAGCTTGAGCTTTTGTGTCTCCTTAATTCCTCTCGTATCACGGTCTCCCTAAATCTCAAAAGCTTCATCCACACAAAACTCAACAAGGACTCGTGAGATAAGTTAGTATAAACCATTGCCAAAACCTTATCATACTCTACTGTAGCAAATCACTAAAATTATTATTCAACATTGCATACTAAATGCCTCTACATATTTAGTAGTCCTATCCTCAAATAGAATCATTAAAGAAGCAAACATATGCGAACAATGCAAACATAACAGCAATCTTCCTAAACAGGACAGTCTGTAAAGAATGCAGCAACATCCATACTTTCCTAACTCCAAAAATTATGAAAGAAAATTCCCACTGTAGTAAATTTATCAGAGCTTAATATGCAAAAGGTTTCAACATTTTATCACATTCTGACTTTTCTAGGGCATTATTGCAACAGAGGTAAACTTTCTGTTTTCAAACAAGAACATGTATACTTGTAACATAGGCATAGTAAAGGCTATCAATGCCACTTTTATTGAAATAAAAGATGCAAAACATTGTTCTAAATAACAGCAAGCAAATCCTAACAAAATAAATTGTCGCTCCAAGAAAAACACATATCATGTGGTAAATAAAAATATAGCTCCAAGTAAAGTTACCGATGAACGAAGACGAAAGAGGGGATGCCTTCCGGGGCATCCCCAAGCTTAGGCTTTTGGTTGTCCTTGAATATTACCTTGGGGTGCCTTGTTCATCCCCAAGATTAGGATCTTGCCACTCCTTGTTCCATAGTCCATCGAATCTTTACCCAAAACTTGAAAACTTCACAACACAAAACTTAACAGAAAACTCGTAAGCTCCGTTAGTATAAGAAAGTAAATCACCACTTCAAGGTACTGTAATGAACTCATTATTTATTTATATTGGTGTTAAACCTACTGTATTCCAACTTCTCTATGGTTTACAAACTATTTTACTAGCCATAGATTCATCAAAATAAGTAAACACATAGAAAACAGAATCTGTCAAAAAGAGAACAGTCTGTAGTAATCTGGATCAAAAGTATACTTCTAGAACTCATAAAATTCTCAAATAAATTGATGGACCTGAGGAATTTATCTATTAATCATATGCAAAAATAGTTAACTAAAATAGCACTTTCCAAATAAAAATGGTAGCAATTCTCGTGAGCGCTAAAGTTTCTGTTTTTTACAGCATGATCAACAAGACTTTCCCCAAGTCTTCCCAAAGGTTCTACTTGGCACAAACACTAATTAAAAGCACAAAACCACATATAAACAGAGGGTAAATGAATTATTTATTACTAAACAGGAACAAAAAGCAAGGAACAAAAATAAAATTGGGTTGCCTCCCAACAAGCGCTATCGTTTAACGCCCCTAGCTAGGCATGATGATTAATGATGCTCACATAAAAGATAAGAATTGAAACATAAAGAGAGCATCATGAAGAATATGACTAGCACATTTAAGTCTAACATACTTCCTATGCATAGGGATTTTGTGAGCAAAAAACTTATGGGAACAAGGATCAACTTGCATAGGAAGGTAAAACAAGCATAACTTCAAAATTTTAAGCACATAGAGAGGAAACTTGATATTATTGCAATTCCTACAAACATATATTCCTCCCTCATAATAATTTTCAGTAGCATCATGAATGAATTCAACAATATAACCAGCACCTAAAGCATTCTTTTCATGATCTACAAGCATAGAATTTTTATTACTCTCCACATAAGCAAAATTCTTCTCAAGAATAATAGTTGGAGCAAACTCAACAAAATAACTATCATGGGATTGAAAATTGAATCAAGATGACAAGTTTCATTGTTATTATTATTCTTTAAAGCATACGTGTCATCACAATAATCATCATAGATAGGAGGCATGCTTTCAGCATAACAAATTTGCTCATCAAAACTCGGGGGACAAAAAAATATCATCTTCATCAAACATAGCTTCCCCAAGCTTGTGGCTTTGCATATCATTAGCATCATGGATATTCAAGGAATTCATACTAACAACATTGCAATCATGCTCATCATTCAAATATTTAGTGCCAAACATTTTATAGACTTCTTCTTCTAGCACATGAGCACAATTATCCTTTCCATCATACTCACGAAATATATTAAAAAGGTGAAGTGTATGAGACAAACTCAATTCCATTTTTTTATAGTTTTCTTTTATAAACTAAACTAGTGATAAAACAAGAAACTAAAAGACTCAATTGCAAGATCTAAAGATATACCTTCAAGCACTCACCTCCCCGGCAACGGCGCCAGAAAAGAGCTTGATGTCTACTACACAACCTTCTTCTTGTAGACGTTGTTGGGCCTCCAAGTGCAGAGATTTGTAGGACAGTAGCAAATTTCCTCAAGTGGATGACCTAAGGTTTATCAATCCTTAGGAGGCATAGGATGAAGATGGTCTCTCTCAAGCAACCCTGCAACCAAATAACAAAGAGTCTCTTGTGTCCCCAACACACCCAATACAATGGTAAATTGTATAGGTGCACTAGTTCGGCGAAGAGATGGTGATACAAGTGGTATATGGATAGTAGATAATAGTTTTTGTAATCTGAAAATATAAAAACAGAAAGGTTACTAATGATAAAAGTGTGCGTAAACAGTATTGCAATGCGTGGAAATAAGGCCTAGGGTTCATACTTTCACTAGTGCAAGTCCTCTCAACAATAATAACATAATTGGATCACATAACTATCCCTCAACATGCAACAAAGAGTCACTCCAAAGTCATTAATAGCGGAGAACGAACGAAGAGATTATGGTAGGGTATGAAACCACCTCAAAGTTATTCTTTCCAATCAATCCGTTGGGCTATTCCTATAAGTGTCACAAACAGCCCTAGAGTTCGTACTAGAATAACACCTTAAGACACACATCAACCAAAACCCTAATGTCACCTAGATACTCCAATGTCACCTCAAGTATCCGTGGGTATGATTATACGATATGCATCACACAATCTCAGATTCATCTATTCAACCAACACAAAGGACCTCAAAGAGTGCCCCAAAGTTTCTACCGGAGAATCACGACGAAAACGTGTGCCAACCCCTATGCATAGGTTCATGGGCGGAACCCGCAAGTTGATCACCAAAACATACATCAAGTGAATCACGTGGTATCCCATTGTCACCACAGATACCCACGGCAAGACATACATCAAGTGTTCTCAAATCTTTAAAGACTCAATCCAATAATATAACTTCAAAGGGAAACTCAATTCATTATAAGAGAGTAGAGGGGGGAAACATCATAGGATCCAAATATAATAGCAAAGCTCGCGATACATCAAGATCGTATCACCTCAAGAACACGAGAGAGAGAGAGAGATCAAACACATAGCTACTGGTACATACCTTCAGCAACGAGGGAGAACTATTCCCTCCTCGTCATGGAGAGCACTGGGATGATGAAGATGGCCACCGGAGAAGGATTGCCCCCTCTGGCAGGGTGCCGGAACGGGTCTAGATTGGCTTTCGGTGGCTACGGAGGCTTCTGGCGGCGGAACTCCCGATCTATTGTGCCCACGGATGTTTTTAGGGTATATGGAGATATATAGGCGAAAGAATTACGTCAGGGGGGACACGAGGGGCTCACGAGGGTGGAGGGTGCGCCCAGGGGGGTGGGCGCGCCCCCAGCCTCGTGGCCTCCTCGCAGATCCCCTGACGTGCACTCCAAGTATTCTGGGCTTCTTTCTTTCCAAAAATAAGTTCCGTGAAGTTTCAGGTCAATTGGACTCCGTTTGATTTTCCTTTACTTCGAAACCCTAAAACAAGGTAAAAAACAGAAACTGGCACTGGGCTCTGGGTTAATAGGTTAGTCCCAAAAATGATATAAAAGTGTATAATAAAGCCCATAAACATTCAAAACAGTAGATAATATAGCATGGAGCAATCAAAAATTATAGATACGTTGGAGACGTATCACGTGACACGGTGAGCGTGGCCGAGGGAGAGAGGAGAGATCGGGGTTCACTGTGGGCGTAGGGACGGGGCAGTGGGGCGTGAGGTGGAGGACGGAGACGTCGTATGTAGGGGAGGAAGGGCGGCGGGGAGGTCCGGCGAGGTCGTCCTCGGGCGATCCGGGCGGCAGCGGCGTCGAGCGCCAAGGTGCGGTCGTTCCCACGATCTCGATCTGGATCGGGGAGGGGGAAGGGAGACGTGGGGGAGGAGTGGGGGAAGTGGTTGACCCGATCTAGGTCACGGGGGGATGGGGTGGGCCGGCTAGATGGCCAGCTGGGCCGGTTGGCCCAGGGGGAGGGGGGTTGTGGGCCTTTCTTTCTTTTCTTTATTTTTTCTAGTTTTGTGTATTATTCCTTTACTGATTATATTTGAGTTCCCAATTTATTTTTGTTTGCAAAATATGTTATTAACACCCAAATTTGCATTACTAAATATACCTCTACCATAATAACTTTGGCACCTAAATAAAAATAGTTTTGTAATTAATTATTATTTAAAGGTATTTAAATAATAGTTTTGCTACTATTTTATTAACATTTGAATATTTAAACATTTTATTAAAGTGTGGTTTCTCCACCATAATTACTATGCATTATTTGGCTCACTCCGAACATTTTAGTTTAAATATTTGAAAACTTTTGTTGTTTACTTGATTTTGGATTTGGATTAGAATCGGTTTCGAACTAACGTGAGATTAGCAATAGTGATCGTGGTGACGTGACATCATTAGCAGGGTATTACTGTAGCATAATTATCCGGGCGTCACAATTCTCCTCCACTACAAGAAATCTCGTCCCGAGATTTAGGAGGGAAGTATGGGGGAAGGGATTGAGTTATGAAATTCTAACGAGTGTTCCCGGTCTTGGTTGCTCTTCTTGAGAAGGTCGACCCAGTACATTGATGTCTTCATTTCTGTGCTTCAGGTCATGATGATGAAGTCGTCATCTTTTCTTCGGGAACTCCATCGTACTTACAAAAGGATAGAAGGGAAAACTACAAGGACATATGTCTGCAAGGGATGATATTCGGCAATTAGCTCAGGGGTTTTGGCCCAAGCTATCCCTCGAGTTGAAACTTAGGAAAACATCGAGAGCAAAGGAAGAAGGTACAATAAGGAGTTTCAAGCGGCCAGACAATCGTTCAATGCCTAAATAGAAGGTGAAAGGGTTTCAGTGCAATGAGAATAGGTATTGCGTCTGATGCCAGAATAGATCACTAGGAAGGTGGCTCGCGAATTACCTATGAAACCAAGCACAAGGATAACTTTGAATCAGGGGTGTACAGGAGAGTCAGGTTTCGATCCTGTGGAACTGTGGGTTATGGGCCCACCATGTGGGTTAAAAGTAGGAAGAGCGAGGACGTCTTGCATGATCATGTAAGCAAGGTATGTCAGAGGATAGCCTATCAGTTATGTCGGCAATAGCATCAGTACCAAGGGCGAGGAACAAAGAGAACCTTTTTCCTGCTCGTTGAACGAGGCAGACCAATAGGCAAAGTTCTCGTCCATCGGTGGCTACGAGAATGTCATCAACAATAGTAATAGGGTCTTGCTGACAGAATTGTACACCGAGGTCAGGAGAATATTACTGCCTAGATCATATAGATCACAAGAAAGGTTAAACCAAACAATGGAAAGAAAAATATGATTATCAGTTTGAACAGAACAATGGAAAGGAAAATGTGTTTAAACACACATTCAAGGATATATCCTTCCCAAGGACAAGCAGATCATGATATCCATGACAGGATATAATGTAGAAAACTCTTTAGGTAAGGGGAGAGAAATTTCATGACATTACCCATACAGCGGTTTTGGATAATTGAGCAGGAAACATTTAACATTGGGCTTCAAATGTTCTTGTTGAAAATCAGAGTACCATAGACATGCTTCGATATAGCATTGACATGGTCTTCAAGCAAAGGTCAGACTTTGGATACACAAGGGATCCATCAGGAACAACTCATAGAATAAGTCTTACAATTTACTTATGGAAGAATGACTAACCTTGCTAGAAAGGAAACTATAACAATAGGCCCTCCGGGCAGGGGTGTTAGGATGACATCACCTTATCGGGTTATTAAGGACCAATGTTATAACTCTTGGGAATATGTTCCAACCATCATATCTGACCGAGATTCAGATCTGATTGGTGTCAGGATAGCTCGGACTCAGGATGTCTGAGAAGAAAAGGTGCAACACAAATTGACGAGCTGACATTGTAAGATTCTCGGGAAATGAACTATGGAAGCAAGTTCCGAACCATGGGTTCATCATTAAACCAAGGAGAGGATGAGGAGGTGGCTGATGAACTCAGCGACAATTCATTGATATTTCCAAAAGATGGATGTCCACAATTATGTGAACAAGGAGATAGCATTTGTCAGATCAAATGTTATAATGATGTATGCTCGAGGAAAACATACACAATTTAAACATTGGGTGAAAGGTGCTCCCGAATTATGGGCTTAGGTAGCAAGATCAATGATAGAAGGGTGATTCGATAACCAATACACAAAGAATGTAACTATTGTTCAATAACTTACAAGCAATATGGTTGCTAGAAGCCTTGAATTTACACATCATAGTTCATTTGTCGGCATTCCGGTTATAAACAACATGGGGACCAAGAAGGAATTGTGATGGTGAGAAGTATCACTTGTATCAAGAATTCTCAAGAGGTGGTGAATTCTCCATAATGGTCTTGACATAAAAGGTGATAATATTCCAAGGTAAAGAAGAACAAATGCTGGATAGTAACGAACTCAAGGTATAACACAAAACATGAACAAGTTGTGTTGGAAGGAAGGCAATAAGGTGGCAGATGATAACACAAATCATCAAGGGGCAAAGATGGTATTACCCATTAAGAATTCGATATATAAATCTTGGAAGAGATTAGGATGTTGATGATGATCACGACACATTTGTCGAGAGGTTTCAAGAAGATGTAATCGACCGGCGATGACATCAAGTCAACGGAAATGATGAAGCGAAAAGTTATTGGAACCATGGGTACGACACAAACTCGAAATCAAGCTTGTTGTTCAAGGTGAAATGATATGACGAGGAAAATAGACATAAGCTTAGCTCATCGTCGAAAATTGTGCTCCGGGAAGAAAGGACTAGGTAGCACAGTTAAAATTTACCATGATAATGATATGGCCAATCAGGCTAGGAGTGACGTGATGGAGTATTAAACTTCTCAACAACAAAGTACTAGGAGTACTGAATCTCAGTACTGATTCGATTCACAAATCGGTGTTCTTGGTTGACAACAACCCAGAACCCGTGGAGTGACTATGATGGGAAAAGGTACTACTTCATCAGAATTTCATAAGATGAAGTGAAATGGGTGGATATCCTCGAGATACCAGGGGGTAATACTCGAAGGTAGAACAAAATAGAGGTTGGGAAGGCGTACTGATCTGCATAAGGCAAGTACTTTAACTTGTCCGAGAAATAGAATCAAAGGAGAACAATCATGGTCGGAACCACGGTCGCAAAGCATCAATTCACAAATACCAGATGATATTTATCAAGGTATTTATTATTACAAGAAGTTTCCATGATAGGATCTACATCATGTCCATGGGCATGAACACAAAGTTCAAGGTCGACTCCCACTTCTTCAATGCATAACCTTTCATTCACTTCCCATCTTCAAAGAATTTATAGAGTTGAATTTTTTTCTGACAAAACACCAATATATATAACCGGATAAACTTCGGGTTCACACAGACTAAAGAAGGCATAGGTTTAACCCATAGGGGCATCTTAGGAACATATACCACGAACTTCAGGAGTAACTAACAGAAGCTCAAAAGCTGAGCATGGTTGACACAAGTAGGGGATACAATTTACCAAAGGCATTATGTATCAGGGAAAGAACTCACGAGAATTTTGGATGTGAAGGACACTGTCGGATAATAACCCGCAATGGTTCCGGCGGTCCACAACAGGGTTGATGTGAGTATCGGTACTCATTCAGAGGAAGAAGGAGTGCAAAGGCGTCGGATTATAGAAACTACTGACTAATTCCAATCTCAAATGCAAAGGAAATATGATTTCCAAATCAAAGGATCAAAAGCAAATGCTCTGATCAAGGATGGATAAATTCAATAGACCTAAGGGTACAATTGACGGCAAATAGATTGGTCGAGAACAAGCTCATATTCAAAATGACGCTTGAGCCGGAAGGATAATTTAAAAGGATCAACTGACGATTGCGTGCATTCGCACTCATGTTGAATCAATAGGATCAAAATGACGGTGTCTAAGGATACTAACGAATATTGCCAGACATATGGAAAGCATCCATAATGCAAGCAGACAAGTATTACAGAGAAATAAGCTACTGAGGAATTTTGAAGGATCGAATAGTATTTCGAAGACAATTGTGAAACACATGAACAACTGGGGATGAGCAGATACTCGATAAGGGCGAGAAATTATCCGTAGGGTTATTCAGGTGGCAAGGAACTGCAAGACAGTAGGCACAAAAATTCTCGAAACAATAGAGGGGATTTCAGGGTATCTTGTTATAACAAGATCAACTGGGAATAAAAGTAAGAACGGTAAGTGTATGTATTTATCCATAGGGATATTTCGGTGGTAGGGAATTGCAAAAGCAACATGCTCAAAGTCTCGAGAGAACGTCGGAGAGTATCTTCGAAATCCTTCGGTGGGCCAAGTAATCATCTGGAGTAAGGGGCTCATGTTGGGGAACGTAGTAATTTCAAAATTTTCCTACGCACACGCAAGATCATGGTGATGCATAGCAACAAGAGGGGAGAGTGTTGTCCACGTACCCTCATAGACCGAAAGCGGAAGCGTTAGCACAACGAGGTTGATGTAGTCGTACGTCTTCACGATCCGACCGATCCAAGTACCGAACGCACGGCACCTCCGAGTTCAGCACACGTTCAGCTCGATGACGTCCCACGAACTCCGATCCAGCAAAGCTTCACGGGAGAGTTCCGTCAGCACGGCGGCGTGGTGACGGTGATGATGTTGCTACCGACGCAGGGCTTCGCCTAAGCACCGCTACGATATGACCGAGGTGGAATATGGTGGAGGGGGGCACCGCACACGGCTGGAAGAGATCAATTGATCAACTTGTGTGTCTAGAGGTGCCCCCTGCCCATGTATATAAAGGAGCAAGGGGGGAGGCCGGCCGACCCTCTATGGGCGCGCCAGGAGGAGGAGTCCTCCTCCTAGTAGGAGTAGGACTCCCCTTTCCTACTCCTACTAGGAGGAGAAAGGAAGGAGGAGAAGGAGAAGGAAGGAGAAGGAGGAAAAGGAGAAAAGGGGGGCCGGCCCCCTAGTCCAATTCGGTTTGGGCTAGGGGGCCGCGCGCCCTGCCTCCTCTCTTCCACCACTTGGCCCATGAGGCCCATTACTTCTTCCTCGTATTCTCGTAACTCTCCGGTACCCCCGAAAATACCCAAATCACTCGGAACTTTTCCGATGTCCGAATATAGTCGTCCAATATATCGATCTTTACGTCTCGACCATTTCGAGACTCCTCGTCATGTCCCCGATCTCATCAGGGACTCCGAACTACCTTCGGTACATCAAATCACATAAACTCATAATACAATCGTCACCGAAACTTTAAGTGTGCGGACCCTACGGGTTCGAGAACTATGTAGACATGACTGAGACATGTCTCCGGTCAATAACCAATAGCGGAACCTGGATGCTCATATTGGCTCCCACATATTCTACGAAGATCTTTATCGGTCAGACCGCATAACAACATACGTTGTTCCCTTTGTCATCGGTATGTTACTTGCCCGAGATTCGATCGTCGGTATCTCAATACCTAGTTCAATCTCGTTACCAGCAAGTCTCTTTACTCGATCTGTAATACATCATCCCGCAACTAACTCATTAGTTGCAATGCTTGCAAGGCTTGAGTGATGTGCATTACCGAGAGGGCCCAGAGATACCTCTCCGACAATCGGAATGACAAATCCTAATCTCGAAATACGCCAACCCAACAAGTACCTTCGGAGACACCTGTAGAGCACCTTTATAATCACCCAATTACGTTGTGACGTTTGGTAGCACACAAAGTGTTCCTCTAGTAAACAAGAGTTGCATAATCTCATAGTCATAGGAACATGTATAAGTCATGAAGAAAGCAATAGCAACAAACTAAACGATCAAGTGCTATGCTAATGGAATGGGTCAAGTCAATCACATCATTCTCCTAATGATGTGATCCCGTTAATCAAATGACAACTCATGTCTATGGTTAGGAAACATAACCATCTTTGATCAACGAGCTAGTCAAGTAGAGGCATACTAGTGACACTCTGTTTGTTTATGTATTCACACATGTATTATGTTTCCGATTAATACAATTCTAGCATGAATAATAAACATTTATCATGATATAAGGAAATAAATAATAACTTTATTATTGCCTCTAGGGCATATTTCCTTCAGTCTCCCACTTGCACTAGAGTCAATAATCTAGTTCACATCGCCATGTGATTTAATACCAATAGTTCACATCACCGTGTGATTAACACCCATAGTTCACATCGACATGTGACCAACACCCAAAGGGTTTACTAGAGTCAATAATCTAGTTCACATCGCTATGTGATTAACACCCAAAGAGTACTGAGGTGTGATCATGTTTTGCTTGTGAGAGAAGTTTAGTCAACGGGTCTGCCACATTCAGATCCGTAAGTATTTTGCAAATTTCTATGTCAACAATGCTCTGCACAGAGCTACTCTAGCTAATTGCTCCCACTTTCAATATGTATCCAGATTGAGATTTAGAGCCATCTGGATCAGTGTCAAAATTTGCATCGACGTAACCCTTTACGACGAACCTTTTGTCACTTCCATAATCGAGAAACATATCCTAATTCCACTAAGGATAATTTTGACCAATGTCCAGTGATCTACTCCTAGATCACTATTGTACTCCTTTGCCAAACTCAGGGCAGGGTATACAATAGGTCTGGTACACAGCATGGCATACTTTATAGAACCTATGGCTGAGGCATAGGGAATGACTTTCATTCTCTCTCTATCTTCTGCCGTGGTCGGGTTTTGAGTCTTAATCAACTTCACACCTTGTGACACAGGCAAGAACTCCTTCTTTGACTGTTCCATTTTGAACTACTTCAAAATCTTGTCAAGGTATGTACTCATTGAAAAACTTATCAAGCATCTTGATATATCTCTATAGATCTTGATGCTCAATATGTAAGCAGCTTCACCGAGGTCTTTCTTTGAAAAAAACTCCTTTCAAACATTCCTTTATGCTTTGCAGAATAATTCTACATCATCTCCGATCAACAATATGTCATACATATACTTACCAGAAATGTTGTAGTGCTCCCACTCACTTTCTTGTAAATACAGGCTTCACCGCAAGTCTGTATAAAACTATATGCTTTGATCAATTTATCAAAGCGTATATTCCAACTCCGAGATGCTTGCACCAGTCCATAGATGGATCGCTGGAGCTTGCATATTTTGTTAGTACCTTTAGGATCGACAAAACCTTCTGGTTGCATCATATACAACTCTTCTTTAATAAATCATATTAAGGAGTGCAGTTTTGTTTATCCATTTGCCAGATTTCATAAAATGCGGCAACAGCTAACATGATTCGGACAGACTTAAGCATAGATACGAGTGAGAAATTCTCATCATGGTCAACACCTTGAACTTGTCGAAAACCTTTTTGCGACAATTCTAGCTTTGTAGATAGTAACACTACTATCAGCGTCCGTCTTCCTCTTGAAGATCCATTTAATCTCAATGGCTCACCGATCTTTGGTCAAGTCAATCAAAGTCCATACTTTGTTCTTATACATGGATCTCATCTCAGATTTCATGGCCTCAAGCCATTTCGCGGAATCTGGGCTCATCATCACTTCCTCATAGTTTGTAGGTTCGTCATGGTCAAGTAACATGACCTCTAGAACAGGATTACCGTACCACTCTGGTGCGGATCTCACTCTGGTTTACCTATGAGGTTCGGTAGTAACTTGATCTGAAGTTACATGATCATCATCATTAGCTTCCTCACTAATTGGTGTAGTAGTCACAGGAACAGATTTCTATGATGAACTACTTTCCAATAAGGGAGCAGGTACAGTTACCTCATCAAGTTCTACTTTTCTCCCCCTCACTTCTTTCGAGAGAAACTCCTTCTCTAGAAAGGATCCATTCTCAGCAATGAATATCTTGCCTTCGAATCTGTGATAGAAGGTGCACCCAACATTTTCTTTGGGGTATCCTATGAAGATTTACTTCTCCGATTTGGGTTCGAGCTTATCATGTTGAAACTTTTTCACATGAGCATCGCAGTCCCAAACTTTAAGAAACGACAGATTAGGTTTCTCGCCAAACCACAGTTCATACGGTGTCGTCTCAATGGATTTAGATGGTGCCCTATTTAACATGAATGTAGCTGTCTCTAATGCATAACCCCAAAACGATAGTGGTAATCGGTAAGAGACATCATAGATCGCACCATATCTAATAAAGCACGGTTACGACGTTCAGACACACCATTACACTGCGGTGTTCCAGGTGGCGTGAGTAGTGAAACTATTTCACATTGTTTTAACTGAAGGACAAACTCGTAACTCAAATATTTTACTTTTGCGATCATATCATAGAAACTTTTATTTTTGTTACGATGATTCTCCACTTCACTCTGAAATTCTTTGAACTTTTCAAATATTTCAGACTTGTGTTTCTTCAAGTAGATATACTCATATCTGCTCAAATCATCTGTGAAGATCAGAAAATAATGATACCTGCCGCGAGCCTCAATATTCATCGGACCACATACATCAGTATGTATGATTTCCAACAAATCTGTTGCTCGCTCCATTGTTCCGGAGAACGGAGTCTTAGTCATCTTGCCCATGAGGCACGGTTCGCAAGCATCAACTGATTCATAATCAAGTGATTCCAAAAGCCCATCTGCATGGATTTTCTTCATGCGCTTTACACCAATATGACCTAAACGGCAGTGCCACAAATAAGTTGCATTATCATTATTAACTTTGCATCTTTTGGCTTCAATATTATGAGAATGTGTATCATCACAATCGAGATCCAACAAACCATTTTCATTGGGTGTATGACCATAGAAGGTTTTATTCATGTAAACAGAACAACAATTTATTCTCTTACTTAAATGAATAACCGTATTGCAATAAACATGATCAAATCATATTCATGCTCAACGCAAACACCAAATAACACTTATTTAGGTTCAACACTAATCCCGAAAGTATAGGGAGCGTGCGATGATGATCATATCAATCTTGGAACCACTTCCAACACACATCGTCACTTCACCCTTAACTAGTCTCTGTTCATTCTGCAACTCCCGTTTCAAGTTACTACTCTTAGTGTAACGCCCTCGATGCGGCTATATCTCCCACGTGTCGAAGCACGACTTAGAGGCATAACCGCATTGAAAGCAATGTCGCAAGTGAGGTAATCTTCACACAACCCATGTAATACATAAGGGAAAGAGATACATAGTTGGCTTACAATCGCCACTTCACACAATTACATGAATAAAGCATTACAACAACCAAATACAATCAAGGTCCGACTACGGAACCAAAATAAAAGAAGAACCCCAAATGCGACAAGGTCCCCCGATCGACCCCAACTGGACTCCACTACTGATCAACTAGAACGAAACAACACAAAGGACAAGATCTTCATCGAGCTCCTCCTGAGCTTGGTTGCGTCATCTGCACGGACTCATCGGCACCTGCAAGCTGGTTTTGGAAGTATCTGTGAGTCACGGGGACTCAACAATCTCACACCCTCGCGATCAGGACTATTTAAGCTTATGGGTAAGGTAAAGGTATGAGGTGGAGCTGCAGCAAGCGACTAGCATATATAGTGGCTAACATACGCAAATCAGAGCGAGAAGAGAAGGCAAAGCACGGTCGACAAAAGTATGATCAAGAAGTGATCCTAGAACAACCTACGTCAAGCATAACTCCAACACCGTGTTCACTTCCCGGACTCTGCCGGAAAGAGACCATCACGGTTACACACGCGGTTGATGTATTTTAATTAAGGTCAACTTCAGGTTTTCTACAACCGGACATTAACAAATTCCCATCTGCCCATAACCGCGGGCACGGCTTTCGAAAGTTCAAATCCCTGCAGGGGAGTCCCAACTTAGCCCATGACAAGCTCTCACGGTCAACGAAGGATATTCCTTCTAGCGGGAAGACCCGATCAGACTCGGAATCCCGGTTACAAGACATTTCGACAATGGTAAAACAAGACCAGCAAATCCACCCAGATGTGCCGACAAATCCCAATAGGAGCTGCACATATCTCGTTCTCAGGGCACACCGGATGAGCCAGACGTCGGGTGGGCCAGCCCAGAGTTGCCCCTGGTAGCTCCGAACATCGCTCAGTTTGGACCAACACTCAGAGGAGCACTGGCCCGGGGGTTTAAAATAAAGATGACCCTTGAGTCTGCAGAACCCAAGGAAATAAAAGGCTAGGTGGCGAATGGTAAAACCAATGTTGGGCCATGCTGGAGGAGTTTTATTCAAGGCGAACTGTCAAGGGGTTCCCATTATAACCCAACCGCGTAAGGAACGCAAAATCTGGGAACATAACACCGATATGACGGAAACTAGGGCGGCAAGAGTGGAACAAAACACCAGGCATAAGGCCGAGCCTTCCACCCTTTACCAAGTATATAGATGCATTAATTAAATAAGAGATATTGTGATATCCCAACAAAATATCCATGTTCCGAACATGGAACAAGCTCCAATCTTCACCTGCAACTAACAACGCTAAAAGAGGGGCGGAGCAAAGCGGTAACATAGCCAAACAACGGTTTGCTAGGACAAGGTGGGTTAGAGGCTTGGTTCAACAATATGGGAGGCATGATAAGCAAGTGGTAGGTATCGCAGCATAGGCATAGCAAAAGAGCGAGCAACTAAGCAAGCAAAGATAGAAGTGATTTCGAGGGTATGGTCATCTTGCCTGAAATCCCGCAAGGAAGAAGAACGAGTCCCTGAAGAAGACAAACGGACGTAGTCGAACAGTTCCTCACAAACGCGACGTTATCGGAACCAACCCGAAGAAGCAACACCGGAAAAGAGCAAACAACCTAGTAAAACAACCATCACATAATCATGGCATGATGCACAATCAAGTATGATGCATGTCCGGTTTAAAGAGGCATGGCATGGCAAAAAGCACAAACAAACCTACAAATTAAGTGGAGCTCAATATGCAACGAGTTGCATATTGACGGAACACCACATCAATTATTTAGTTCTCTCTCGGTTAGGTACTCAACAATATTAAATGTTGGTTAACATGGCAAGAGGTGAGGCATAACAGAACTACACCATCTAAACAATTTAAATGGGGCCGGGTATAACAAATAACGAATCCGGTAAATCCCCATATGCATTAGTAATATATTGCAAACAACGATTTTAAACATTTAAATGTTATTATCATGATGCGAATGACATGTGCAAGTTTTATGCAGTATTTATGGAAACATTGATAAGGGCATATTAAGAAGCATTTGTCATCGTGGCGGAAAAGAAAAGGAGTGCCACGACAACGATAACGAAACGGTGCCACGGCAACGTCCCGGTTTCTGGTAACTCGATTGAGATGCCGGTGCAAACGGAAAAGTGACGGGAGCGTGTCATGCAAGGATGGTGGGGTGCTCCCGATTACCGGGTTCCCACATGTCGGTGGCAAGGCAAAAGAGGGGCAACGTGCACCGATAGTTCAGACTCGAGGCAAAACAAGGGTGCATCCCTTACAACATGCATTCATTCATTCACGGGCGTCGTCTCGAGGTTATACCTTCGAAGCGTGCAAATGGGACGGTAGTGGAAGTAGAGGTACACGACGTCTTGTCGAAAATCACGGCGGCGGTACTTGTACCCATGTTGTCGTCGAACTTGGTGGAACCAATGTCCTCGAGGGTAGTCGTGGGAAGTAGTTGTACTCGCGAACTTGTCGGATCCACGGCGACGGTAGTTGTTCATGGCGCTTGTGACTCGCGGTTCTTCGGGCAACGATAGTCGTGCACGTCCGTAGATGTTCGGGGTCGCGACATGAAACTTGACTTCCATGGGGTCTTCGAGGGTCGACGGTTGTGGTACTTGGTTTTTTTTGAAGAGGAACTTGTTGCATCGCTGGGCGTAGTCGTACACTTGGTCTTGTCGGATTCGTGACACCAGTAGTGGAACTTGACGCTTGAGGTTCGAATACGGGGTCGGACGTGCAGCCATTCATAGTCAAACTTGGCGCATCCGGGTCATGTACTTGGCGAGTTTGCATGTAGAGGTACTTGGCGAAAATCCTGAAGACGATGCGTCCGCGTACGGTTCTTTGCGACGTTCTTGTTGGTCCAAAAGGAAGCAAGACAAGAGGCTGGAGGTGCAGCAGTGGTGACAGCACGGCTTGGCCGCGGGGTGAGGTGCGGGGCAGTGATGGGCGACGGGGATGGCCTCTGCAACGAACACCACGGGCGGCGGTGCTGCAATCTGGAGATGGCAGACAGCAAGCATGTCCAGGCGATGGAGAAGTTCGGACGACGGGGCCAGATCGGCCGGCGAGGTGCCTTGGGATGTCGAGGTGGCGAAGGTCACGGGATCGGGCATCGGGCTTGAGGTGCAGGAGGAACCCGGGCGGCGACGAGGATGGCCGGCGGTGAGGCGGCACTTGACGGCGGAGGGCGACGCGAGGCAGAGGAGGAGCGGCGGCGCTGCAGGCTCGCGGCAAGGGCGAGGAGAAGCAGGAGGCGGGGTCGAGGGAGATGGGCGCGCCTGTGTGCGGAAGACCGACGAGACGAGCAGAGGGATCGAGGGGAAGTTGCTGGGTCTGGCCTCTCTCTGGCGATGCGGGAAGGAACGGGGAGACGAGGCGATGGATCGGGCGAGCGCCGTGCGAGCAGATCGAGCAGGGCTCTCCCTGGTTCGACGCACGGGTGTGGGTGGCGGCAGATGTGAACGAGAGAGGGAGAGGGTGGTTTAGATCGGGCCTAGTGGCTGCTAGGGTTAGGTCCGGTGCGGGCTGGGCCTGCGGGGGAGTTGGCCTAGGGAGGCCTAGTAGAGAGAGAGAGAGGGCTTAGGTGGGCTGACGGATGATAGAGAGGCCCAGAAGGCCAGATAGGCTGAACTCCTCTCTCTCATATCTGAAACAGGAAGAAAAAAATAACAAAGAAGAGAAGAAAAAGGAAGGAGGTGTTAGGGGAAGAAATTGGACAAGCGGATAATTTTCTTGGGCTCACAAAAATGTGAGGAATTTAAATAAAATGGCAAGAGGATTTTTGGAGAACAATAGATTCGCACATGTTGAATTTAATTCAACATGTTTGAATTTTGAGACCCATTCGAAAGGACTCTAAATGGAATGAGATTTTTAGAGGAGCCTCGATAAAAGGGATGAGAAAATATTGGCAAGGTTTGAAGATCAAACTCGAAGAGGGATAGACATGGAAAATATTTTGCACGTGTGTTATGGGTGATTCCAAAGATGGAATATTTAATATAGCTCCCTACTATTGGGAGGGTATGTTATAAAGAGAAGTCACCAGGTGAATTCCCTCGGTTTAAATGGATCAAAGATCCATGCCATTTATTTAGTTGAGTTGCAAAAGATTTATGAGAAGATGGCATGGTGACATGATGCAAAGGGAATGCAACAAGCAAAACAAAACACATGACGAAACCCGGAATTCATGGAAGGCATCTGAATCTCTGGTCTTGGGGCGTCACACTTAGAAACTGAATCAGTATCAAATACCGAGGGGTTGCTACGAACACTAGTAAAATACACATCAATAATCTGTATATCAAATATACCTTTGTTCACTTTGCCATCCTTCTTATCCGCCAAATAGTTGGGGCGGTTCCGCTTCCGGTGACCAGTCCCTTTGCAGTAGAAGCACTTAGTCTCAGGCTTAGGACCAGACTTGGGCTTCTTCACTTGAGCAGCAACTTTCTTGTCGTTCTTCTTGAAGTTCCCTTTCTTTCCCTTTGCCCTTTTCTTGAAACTAGTGGTCTTGTTAATCATCAACACTTGATGCTCTTTCTTGATTTCTACCTTCATCGATTTCATCATCATGAAAAGCTCAGGAATCGTTTTCATCATCCCTTGCATACTATAGCTCATCACGAAGTTCTACTAACTTGGTGATGGTGACTAGAGAATTTTGTCAATCACTATTTTATCTGGAAGATTAACTCCCACTTGATTCAAGCAATTGTAGTACTTAGACAATCTGAGCACATGCTCACTGGTTGAGCTATTCTCCTCCATCTTGTAGGCAAAGTACTGTCAGAGGTCTCATACCTCTCGACATGGGCATGAGTATGAAATACCAATTTCAACTCTTGGAACATCTTATATGCTCCATGGCGTTCAAAAACATCTTTGAAGCCCCAATTCTAAGCCGTTAAGCATGGTGCACTAAACTATCAAGTAGTCATCATATTGAGCTAGCCAAACGTTCATAACGTCTGCATCTGCTCCTGCAATAGGTCTGTCACCTAGTGGTGCATCAAGAACATAATTCTTCTATGCAGCAATGAGGATAATCCTCAGATTACGGATGCAATCCGCATCATTGCTACTAACATTTTTCAACTTAGTTTTCTCTAGGAACATATCAAAAATAAAACAGAGGAGCTAAACGTGAGCTATTGATCTACAACATAGATATGCTAATACTATCAAGACTAAGTTCATGATAAATTTAAGTTCAATTAATCATATTACTTAAGAACTCCCACTTAGATAGACATCCCTCTAATCCTCTAAGTGATCACGTGATCCATATCAACTAAACCATAACCGACCATCACGTGAAATGGAGTAGTTTTCAATGGTGAACATCATTATGTTGATCATATCTACTATATGATTCACGCTCGACCTTTCGGTCTCCAGTGTTCCGAGGCCATATCTGCATATGCTAGGCTCGTCAAGTTTAACCCGAGTATTTCTGCGTGTGCAAAATTGGCTTACACCCATTGTAGATGGACGTAAAGCTTATCACACCCGATCATCACGTGGTGTCTGGGCACGACGAACTTTGGCAACGGTGCATACTCAGGGAGAACACTTTTATCTTGAAATTTAGTGAGAGATCATCTTATAATGCTACCGTCATAACTAAGCAAAGTAAGATGTATAAAAGATAAACATCACATGCAATCAAAAATATGTGATATGATATGGCTATCATCATCTTGTGCCTTTGATCTCCATCTCTAAAGCATCGTCATGATTTCCAGCGTCACCGGCATGACACCATGATCTCCATCATCTTGATCTATATCAATGTGTCGTCACATGGTCGTCTCGCCAACTTTGCTCTTGCAACTATTGCTATCGCATAACGATAAAGTAAAGCAATTATTTGGTGCTTGCATCTTATGCAATAAAGAGACAACCATAAGGCTTCTGCCAGTTGCCGATAACTTTAACAAAACATGATCATCTTATACAACAACTTATATCTCATCACGTCTTGACCATATCACATCACAACATGCCCTGCAAAAACAAGTTAGACGTCCTCTACTTTGTTGTTGCAAGTTTTACGTGGCTGCTACGGGCTGAGCAAGAACCGTTCTTACCTACGCATTGAAAACCACAACGATAGTTTGTCAAGTTAGTGTTGTTTTAACCTTCTCAAGGACAGGGCGTAGCCACACTCGGTTCAACTAAAGTTGGATAAACTGACACCCGCTAGTCACCTGTGTGCATAGCACGGCGGTAAAACCAGTCTTGCATAAGCGTACGCATAATGTCGGTCCGGCCGCTTCATCCAACAATACCGCCGAACCAAAGTGTGACATGCTGGTAAGCAGTATGACTACCATTCTGGTAACCTCCATCTTGCAGCATGTAGAAGAGAGGAGGTGGTAAGTTCACCAAGTAACATCGCATAGCAATAATCCTAACCGATGATCCTCCCCTCGCCGCCCTGTGAGAGAGCGATCACCGGTTGTATCTGGCACTTGGAAGGGTGTGTTTTATTAAGTATCTGGTTCTAGTTTTCATAAGGTCAAGGTACAACTCCAAGTCGTCCTGTTACCGAAGATCACGGCTATTCGAATAGATTAACTTCCCTGCAGGGGTGCACCACATTTCCCAACACGCTCGATCCCCATTGTCCGGACACACATTTCTGGGTCATGCCCGGCCTCGGAAGATCAACACGTCGCAGCCCCACCTAGGCACAACAGAGAGGTCAGCACGCCGGTCTAAATCCTATGGCGCAGGGGTCTGGGCCCATCGCCCATTGCACACCTGCACGTTGCGTACGCGGCCGGCGAGCAGACCTAGCCTCCCTTATACAAGAGCAGGCGTTCCAGTCCAGCCCGACGCGCGCCGCTCAGTCGTTGCCGTCACGAAGGCTTCGGCTGATACCACGACGTCGAGTGCCCATAACTGTTCCCGCGTAGTTGGTTAGTGCGTATAGACCAGTGGCCAGACTCAGATCAAATACCAAGATCTCGTTAAGCATGTTATTTTGAAATAACCACGGACGCCGACCAGGGCCAGACCCACCTCTCTCCTAGGTGGTCTCAACCTACCCTGTCGCTCCGCCATAAAGATTCACTCAGAGGGCCGTCCGGACAAACGTCCTTTCGGACCCTATCCGTGAATCACTCGCGGGTACTCTACGAGCCGAGCCGACTTTAGTCACCACATGTATCATGTATAAAGTATATAGTATACTAGATAATACCCCGCGCGTTGCTGCGGGAATTGGTCACAATATATTATGATGAGATTTGATTCTTTGAAACATGAATATTTGATTTGTAATATGAGAAGTAAAACTAAAAAATAAATATGATTGATTTTATTTAATTATTGAGGTTACATGTGTACATGTCTTTTTGGTTATATAGGATATGGTGGTGCACCACACATTGCTGCGGTATTCTTAGCTGACATTAAGGGTCTTATTGGATTATCAATGCTTGATTGCTGAGAGGTTATCTTGGTTATCTAAGAGTGTCAACTATGACATAGTGCACTTCATAAAAAATAGGTTTGAGGAATAGCGTCTCATCATATTTGCAGGTTGCAAGTAGATATTATAAAGCTGAAAACTAAAAAACAATATGCGTCCCGACATTTTTTCCCGTCGAATTGCTTGATGTCACTGCATGACCCAGGCAAAATGCAGCTTAGATACATTAAATCACAGCCTTGCTAAACATATGACAAAGCCAAGCCTGAGTATGAAAGTTTGGCTATTCATATTTTTTAGAATAAGCTCCGACCTGTAGCATAAACCGGTAGATAGCTGCTGGTAAAGCCCGTTTGAATTTCATCTTTACAACTAACACATGATCTGATGAGAGCTATGAAACAGAACATTGGATATAAATGTCGAATGTTGTGTCATAGATAGATGAAACTTTGCTTGCACAGAGGGCCCACCCGGTTACATCAATCAGAATAAGGCAAAGTAAACACATCCCTGATGCATGTTCACAAAATCGTGCAGTTTTCATTTATCCCTATAGCTCCCATGATCATCAGAGATAATCGAAATAAATGGTGATGTGACTGATTACAACTTTCCTGTTGCAAAAAACTCTATGTCATGGCTTCCTCTCGTGGTTCTACTGCAAATTCTTTCCTGCAGGCTAAAATTGAAGTTATCATAATTGTAACTGAGGAGGATGTACTGATAATTTATACTTCAGCATAGGAATACTCCACGGGGAAATGAAGGGATTAGCGTAAGGTCCTTTGGATGCACCAAACTTAAAAATTTATTTTGAAGCAGGGGTAGATAGCACAGCAAAATGGACTCTGCAGAATATTCTTGAAAAGAACAGACTAATTCATGCAAACTGGTAAAAGTATTTTTCATGTGGCAATGATTCTGACCGTCAAGGGGGTAGTCTTGGTTGCCTTTGCTAAACTTAATTAATTTTGTGCTTCAGACATTCTTCCCTCTTTATTAATTAACAAACTATTGGGAGATCGACAAATAACAGATGTTAAGAGATCGACCGGGGACTGCTCCTAGAAGTATAGATCCAAACTTCTCTGAACAAAATCCAATGCATAGATATGTATAAAATACAGCAGAACTGATACAATCCTAATATGTGATGGTTAATTGGTTACTAATTCTAGATTAAGTTGAACTTTAGATTTGATAATAAAAATAATTAGGAAAAGAGTCATGCATTACCCGTTGAGCCTGCACACGAGAACGTTGACGCCAATGATAGGGAGCAGTCAGTTTGCACACTGCAATCAAATTTCATGCGCTTAAGGTGGCACTACAGATGTTGGAGAAGACAAAAGAGACAATAAGGAAAGTAGTTTGTTACATGCGAGCATATCCCAACTGCACGGCCTCTTCTTCGTCTCCCACCTCATAACATGCCGACCGGCTCGCCGGGCTCCAGGCTAGAGGAAAAGAAGGAGGGCTATTCGGCGGGCGGCGACAAGATCTTGGTGGCGCCGCAACGGTGCTGGGTGGCAGGCAGCCGCAGGCAGGAGAAGCCCATGCGGATGGTTGGTGTGTTGCTCGGCCAAGCGAAGCCCATGCGGGAGCCAGCAGCACACTATGGGCATGTGACAGTTCCGTCCGGGCACGATGCGGCGGCGCAACATCCAACCGCATTTTGGCATCGAGGTCGCTCGCGCTGGAGTGAGTAGGTGGAAAGATGAGGCATTGGGAAGTGAGAGACCACGATGCACCTGGGCTCTTCGTCGAGTTATAAATGGGATGCGCCATCTGTTACGAATAGGAAGCGATGAGTTGCTTCAGTGACCAGGGCTGCAACACATCAAGTATGAATAGTAAGGAAACAACGTATCGATTCAGTGGCCAGGATGGTAAACGTACTATGAATAACTGAATCATGTGGAAACGACGGGTTACTCCGGTGAACATGATCGTTGTGTATTAAGGAAAACTTTAAGTCCCACGATTTGTTAATGAAACTATGTGTGCGCCAGCTATAAAAATAAAGATGATGTGGCTGTAAATGGAATCAGTTTTTGCTTAGGTGGCATGGTTGGTGATGTGGACAGCTTGCATGTTGAGATAAATCAAGTAGTGGGGGTAAACTTCTTAAGTATATAAGATACCCGTGATCACCTCCCGGGTGATCATGGCCCGATAGTATAGCATGGCAGACGGACAAGAATGTAGGGCCACTGATGATAATCTAGCATCCTATACTAAGCATTTAGGATTGCAGGTAAGGTATCAACAGTTGTAGCAACAATGATAGGCTATGCATCAGAATAGGATTAACGGAAAGCAGTAACATGCTACACTACTCTAATGCAAGCAGTAGAGAGAAGAGTAGTCAATATCTGGTGATCAAAGGGGGGGCTTGCCTGGTTGCTCTGGCAAGAGAGAGGGGTCGTCAACACCGTAGTCGTAGTGGGTAGCAGCGGCGTCGGTCTCGGTGTCTAGCGAGAGAAGAGGTGGAAGAAACAATAAATATTAAGCAAACAGATGCATATCAATGCATGACATGACAAGTAGCGGTGCTAGGGGTGCCCTAACACGGTATGAGGTGGTACCGGCGAAGGGGGGAAACATCCGGGAAAATATCCCCGGTGTTTCGTGTTTTCGGACAAATGAATCAGAGGGGGAAGGTTGCGTGTTTGCTATGCTAGGGATGTGTGGCGGACGAACGGGCTGCGTATCCGGATTCGTCTCATCGTTCTGAGCAACTTTCATGTACAAAGTTTTTCCAACCGAACTACGGTTTATTTTATATTGATTTTAAAAGATTTAAATTATTTTTAGCATTAATTTAATTAATTTAATTTAACATTATCCAAAATATTGTTTGCTGACGTCATCATGACGTCAGCAGTCAACATGGCGCTGACTGGTCAACCTGACGTGTGGGTCCCACATGCATTGACTGTTTAGTTAAGTAACAGTAGTTAATTAGGTTAATTAGTCATTAGGTTAATTAATCATAATTACTCCCTCCTTCCATTTATATAGGGCCTAATACATTTTTCGAGGCTAAGTTTAACTAAATGTTAAAGCAATAATATATGACATGCAAGTTACACAAAGCACATCATCAAATTCATATGCGAAAGGAGCTTTTAATGATATAATTTTCACATTATGCATGTCATGTATTATTAATCTTGTCAATAGTCAAACGCGGTCTTGAAAAACGCATTAGGCCCTATATAGATGGAAGGAGGGAGTAGTTAATTTAAACAGAATTAATTAACTTAATTAATTATTATTTAATTTAATTTTTTATTATTAAACGTTTTGGGGTGGGGCCACCTTGTCATAGGCCCTAGGGGCCTTAACGGGCGCGGGCTAACGAGTGTTGGGTCATGGGTGTCGCTCGACCAGGGGAAAGCGAGGAGAGGCCACTAGCGGGCGGCCGCGATGCGACGGCGCCGGCGCAGAGCGGTGAGCGGGAAGGGGCGCTGCGGCGGTTTCGCCGCGGTAGCAAAGCGGCGGTGGAGGCGGGGAGCAAGGAGAGGCCAAGCAGGCGACAGCGGGAGCGAGGCCTGTGGCGGACGCAGTCAGCAGCGACGCCGGGCAGCAGCATGAGCGCAGTAGCAGCGTCGGGCGCAGCAGGCGGCAACAAGCGCGGCGGCACAGGCCATGGCGGGGCAGAGCCGAAGCGGGGGAATCACGGGCACGCGGGTCGACGGGGCAACAGCAGTGTCGGCGAGTCGGGGCAGCGGTGCGCGGCGAGCGGTGGCTGCTGCTGGAGCGGGGTGGCGGCGGGCGATGCAGGATGGCGTGGAGGGAAAGGAGACCACGACATCGGGCGCGGGGGAGTGGGGGGGGGGGGGGGGGGGGGGGGGGGGCTTTAGCGCGGCCAGGAGCAGGGGCGCGACGCGCGGACGAGCAGTGACGAACGGGGCACGGGCGCGGTGAGCGTAGTACGAGCAGGGAACGGCCACGGCGCGAGACGGCGGGCGAGTGTGCGGGGCGCGGTTCCGAGCAGCGCGGCGAGTAGAGGAGCGCGGCGCGACACGGTGAGCGCGGGCGATGGGGAGAGGAGAGGTCGGGGCTCACTGCGGGCGTAGGGACGGGGCAGTGGGGCGCGAGGTGGAGGACGGAGACGTCATACGCAGGGGAGGAAGGGCGGCGGGGAGGTCCGGCAAGGTCATCCTCGGGCGATCCGAGCGGCGGCGGCGTCGAGCGCCAAGGCGCGGTCGTTCCCCGGGGAAGGGAGACGTGGGGGAGGAGTAGGGGAAGTGGTTGACCCGATCTAGGTCACGGGGGGATGGGGTGGGCCGGCTGGATGGCCAGCTAGGCCGGTTGGCCCAGGGGGAGGGGGAGTTGTGGGCCTTTCTTTCTTTTCTTTATTTTTTCTAGTTTTGTGTATTATTCTTTTACTGATTATATTTGATTTCCCAATTTATTTTTGTTTGAAAAATATTTTATTAACACCCAAATTTGCATTACTAAATATACCTCTACCAAAATAACTTTGGCACCTAAATAAAAATAGTTTTGTAATTAATTATTATTTAAAGGTATTTAAATAATAGTTTTGCTACTGTTTTATTAACATCTGAATATTTAAACATTTTATTAAAGTGTGGTTTCTCCACCATAATTACTTATGCATTATTTGGCTCACTCCGAACATTTTAGTTTAAATATTTGAAAACTTTTGTTGTTTACTTGATTTTGGATTTGGACTAGAATCGGTTTCGAAGTGACGTGAGATTAGCAATAGTGATCGTGGTGACGTGACATCATTAGTAGGGTATTACTGTAGCATAATTATCCGGGCATCACAGAGCTAAAGGTAAGATCAATATTCTCTCAAGTCCTATCTGCCACTGATATGACTCTACATACACCGAACGTTTGCTTCCTACTAGAAACGAGAGATAAAACTACGTTGTGGGTATGAAGAGGATAACTTTGCATGATATTGGAGAGCTAAAATATGAAAGTAGGTGTTGTTATCATAAAGTTAGAATATATTACTAATTATTATAAATAGCGAGTGTGGAATAATGATGGGTCGGTGTGCGGAATTGTCCTAGGCAATTGTTAACAAGACCGATAGTTGTCATTGCAATTTCATATGAGGGAGAGGCATAAGGCTAACATACTTTCTCTTCTTGGATCATATGCACTTATGATTGGAACTCTAGCAAGCATCCGCAACTACTAAATATCATTAAGGTAAAACCCAACCATACCATTAAAGCATCAAGTCCCCTTTATCCCATACGCAACAACCCCCTTACTCAGGTTTATACTTCTGTCACTCAAGCAACCCACTATAAGCGAATCATGAACGTATTGCAACACCCTATAGTGGGAATCCCTCACCCTTGCGCACACGAAGGGCACAATAGGACAGCACCAAAATAAAACATACAACTCATACCAATCTAGATCAACAATCAACCCAAAGACAAAGGATATCTACTCAAAACATCATAGGATGGCAACACATCATTGGATCATAATATATGGCATAAAGCACCATGTTCAAGTAGGGATTACAGCGGGGTGCGGGAGAGTGGACCGCGTAAAAGAGATGAGGATGGTGATGAGGATGGTGATGTTGATGAAGACGATCACCACGACGATGATTCCCCTCCCGATGGCACTCCGACGCCACCGAGAGAGAGGAGGAGAGGTTCTCCCCTTTGTGCTTCCTCCTCCATGGCCTCCCCCATGGATGGGGAGAGGTTCCCCCTCTAGTCCTTGGCCTTCATGGTGATGATGGCCCCTCCGGGATCCTCCTCCATGCCCTCCAGTGATGATGGCCCCCTCTGGCAGGGTGCTAGAGAGGGCCTAGATTGATTCTCGTGGCTACAGAGGCTTGCGGCGGCGGAACTTCTGATCTAGGTTATTTTCTGGGGGGTTCTGTATTTATAGGAATTTTTGGCGTCGATTTCACGTCAGAGGGGGTCTCTGAGTCGTCCACGAGATATGGGCCCACGCCCAGGGGGTGGGGCGCGCCCCCACCCTCGTGGATGGCTCGGGACTCTTCTGGCCCAACTCTTTTACTCTGGGGACTTCTTTTGGTCCACAAAAAATCATCAAAAAATGGCACATCAATTGGACTCTGTTTGGTATTCCTTTTCTGCAATACTCAAAAACAAGGGGAAACACAGAAACTGGCACTGGACTCTAGGTTAATAGGTTAGTCCCAAAAATCATATAAAATAGCATATAAATGCATATAAAACATCTAAGATGGATAATATAATAGCATCAATGCTTCATAAATTATAGATACGTTGGAGACGTATCAGTGGCCTCTGCCGCGGCGGAAGCATGCCGAAGGCGCTACAGGCGTCCATCAGCAGCGCGACAGGCGACGTTCGGCCGCGGGATAGTGTCACGTGCTCGGGTTGGGGCGGCCGAGAATGGCGCCAGTGGTGAGCGGTGGCAGGGGCCAGAGGCGCGCGTGGCAGCGCCAAGAGCGGGAGCAGCTGCAACAGCGATAGGCGTAGCGGGCCGCAACACATGAGGCGGCGAGCGTACGCGCGGGTGGCTGGAGGCGCTACAAGCGGGCGGGTCGCGGGACGAGAAGGGGGAGGCAGGGGCATGTGCACGAGCAGCGCAAGGCGCGACCAGGGCGTGGCTCGGCGTGGGGACCACGAGCGGACTACAGTGGGCACGCCCGTGGGCACGGGTATGGAGCAGGGGGGCGACGTGCGGCTGGACGCGATGACCGCGGCCATTGGCCAGAGGTCGAGCGACGAACATGGCATTCTACGACGAGGAGATAGAAGGGGAAGAGGGGAAAACGGGCACGGGGTCTCACCCTATTGGCGAAAAGAAGGGGCGGTGAGGCTTGGGGGTACTCCGATGGGGAGGCGCTGGAGCTGCGTTGTGGGGGGGGGGGGCGACCAGACGACGACAAGGAGGTGGAGGCCGTCGGGGTCTTATAGGCGGGGGGTGGCCGCCACGATGACGGCTGAGGCCGTGGCGGGCATCGGCGGAGGCCACGCCCCCTTGATGAACAAAGGAAGGGGGAGGCGGGGGTAAGTGGGTCGACCAGTTCGGGTGGGCTAAAGCCCAGGGGACGGGTTTTTTTCTTTCCTTTACTTTTTTGTTTCTTTTGTTTTTGTTATTTTTCTATTTTATTTTATTTTTTATAGCATTTAATTTTATAAAAATATAAAACGAGCACCTAAATTAGTGTTATAACTTAGCCCATTGCCACAATATTTTTGGAATTTAAATTAATTAGTTTGCAATTTTTATAATTGAAAAATCATTTAAATTATTGATTTGGCCCCTATTTAATTAGTTTAGGGAATTTAAACACTTCATAAAAAGTTGGTTTCTCTGCCATAATTATCCATGGATTATTTGCCAAATTATGAACATTTTAGTTTTCATGTTTGAGAAATTTAATTATTTGACTTTACTTTAGATTTAAATTTGCATTGTGTTTGAATCAAGGTGAGGTTTAGCAACAGTAATGGTGATGACATGGCACCATTAGTAGTGGATCACTATAGCTTAATTATTAGAGTGTTACAAATCTCCTCCACTACAAGAGATCTCGTCCTAAGATTTAGGAGGTAGACGGAAACAAGGCGGGGTATTCATCATGAATACGATCCTCGCGTTCCCAAGTGGCTTCGTCTTCAGAATGGTTTGACCACTAGACTTTAAGGAATTTGATCGCCTTCTGAAGGGTGCGACGTTCAGCTTGATCAATAATACAGACTGGATGCTCTTTATAAGAGAGGTCTTGTTGCAATTCAAGCATTTCGTGGTCCACTGCTCGGATGGGGTCCTTGAAGCAGCGGCGGAGCTGTGACACATGGAAAACATCGTGAACCTGAGAAATGTTCGGCGACATTTCCAATTGGTATGCCACTTTTCCACGTCTTTCGAGAATGGGGAAAGGACCAATATAGCGAGGAAGTAGCTTGCCCTTGATCCCAAAGCGGTGAGCACCTTTCATCATTGTGACTCGAAGATAAGCCTTTTTGCCATGTTGATAGACCATATCTTTGTGCTGACGGTCATACTGACTCTTCTGATGAGACTGAGCAGTTTTCAGATTCTCGCGAATAATGCAGACTTGTTTCTTCGGCATGTTAGATAATATCTGGATCGAAGAGTGATCGTTCCCCAGTTTCTGACCAATTCATAGGAGTTCGACACTTTCGTCCATATAACACTTCGAAGGGGGTCATCTTCAGACTAGCTTGATAGCTATTGTTGTAAGAGAACTTAGCATACGGGAGAGATTCCTCCCATTTCTTATCGAAGGAAATGACACAAGCTCGAAGCATGTCTTCGAGAATTTAGTTGACTCATTCCACTTGTCCCTGAGACTGAGGGTGAAAAGCGGTGCAAAAGGACAAATGAGTTCCCATGGCTTCTCGGAAACTTGCCCAGAATCTTGAAGTGAAAAGGCTGCCACGGTCTAAGCTGATTACCAACAAAATACCACAAGAGCACTTCTGTTGTATCGGCTTTTCCTTGGTGCACATCAGCACGCCATCACAGGTTCGAATCCCAGCGACCGCAAACCCTTTTTTTGATTCTTTACCCCGCCCTTGTGCGATTAGCGGGAGCAACTAGTTAACGAGCGCTCCTTCGGGAGCCTCACAACCATCAGCGCCACTTGATGCACTCTCAGCCATTCGCCACGTGTTGCGCTCTGGACGCTCCCTCTGAATTTTGTTTTTTATTTTATTTTTCCGCACGCGTTTTCGGCTTTTAAAAGGGTTTTTTTTTGTTTTTTCAACGTTTTGGTTTTCCCCTGGTCTTCCTTAGCTTTTCGATCAAAAAAATTTCAATTTTTTTTCACGAAAAAACGCATTTTTTTTCTTTCGTGAAAGTCATGGTTTTTTTCGCGAGAGGCACGGTTGTGCTTTAGCAAGAGTCACGGCGTGCCTTTCGGAAACGAAAAAAAAACGCATTTTCTGTTTTTTTTCTTTCGCGAGAGTCACGGTTTTGCTTCCGCGAGAGGCACGGTTGTGCTTTCGCGAGAGTCACGGTCGTGCCTCTCAGAAAGGGAAAAAATACGCGTTTTTTTTTCTTTCGCGAGAGTCATAGTTTTGCTTCTGCGAGAGGCACGGTTGTGCTTTCACGAGAGTCATGGCCGTGCCTCTCGAAAATGGAAAAAAAACATGTTTTCTGTTTTTTTCCATGAGAGTCACGGTTTTGCTTCTACGAGAGGCGCGAGTGTGATTTCGCGAGAGGCACGGGCGTGCCTCTTTCGGAATGAAAAAAAACCGTGCTCCCGGTTCGGTATTTTTGCCCGATTTTTTTCGTCTGGTTTTTTTCGTGAAAAAATATTTGTAAAAACCTATTAACATGGGATCTAGTTTTGAAAATCTCGACGCGAGGAATCCAATGATAAAAATGGTTCGAGATTTGAACGCACGGTTTAAAAGATAAAATGTTTTGAATAAACGGATCTACGAAAAAAGGGAAAACTCCCAGGTTGCGACAAGTGACGTGCTGCAAGTGCGCCATTTGTCACGACCTGAGACAGTGGAGTGTTCTTTGCAACGAGTACTTCTTAATTAATGATGGGCAGCGATCTGCGCCGGCGCACCGGCGCAACGGTTCGGCCGGTCGAGCCCGAGCCGTCCGATGCGGTTAGCGCGAACCGTTAGATCTGCGCGCGAGTGTATACCGAGCCAACCGTTGCAGCAAAAAAACACGTTTTGTTGCAACCGTTGTACAAACAGCCACAATGAGAAAAACAGGGGAGCTGGATCCCCCGCGTCTGCCCGCCCCCGATCCGCGGCGGCGGCGGCCGGATCCGCCTGTTTTAAGTTCCCCACGGCTGAATCACGTCGAGGAGGGGCTTCCCCATCTATCAAGCGGCCTTGGAATTGCTTCAACCATGTCTTACATCCGTAATGACCTCCTTGCCTCCATGGATTTGGGCTCAAGCTCTGCTGCCGTTCATGGCCGAAGTCCCCCGAGGCGGCAAGGCCCTGGTGGCAGTGGACCGGTGCTGCAACGGTACTACAATCCTGGTGTGGTCTTCCAAGATGCAGCACGACATGGACGGGATGAAATTGATCTAGTATGATTTCCAATTGCAACCCTAGATCCTTTTGTTCACAACAAAATGTTGCAACCTTTGATTTCAATTGATGAGCATGAGATTAAAAAGAGATGTTCTTAACATACTTGTGTTTGATTTTTGTGTAATGTTTCTGATATGTTGTCAATTAATGCTAGCATCTTCCTGCTATCTGCTAGTAAAATGTTACAAGTATGTGTTGCATTTGCTACGTGCTACTTGCTGGATGTTACATGCTACATCCTAAAATGCTGCATGCAGGAGTTGTTTTGGAATTGTGATTGACATGCTGCATTCACTTTTTTGTTCACGTTTTTTGCATGTTTTTTCATGCAGCAAAAAAAACTGACTTGGGTGCTTATTTTGTTGCAGAATGTTGCTGTGGAGCCATCGATTTTCCTTGATGATGATATGCAAAATGTTGCGCACGAAGAAGAAGATGATGGCATTGATCTGAATGATACTCCGGGGCATGAGAGTGACGATTCCTTGTGGCTGAACACGGATGGTGCAGCTCCAAACCATTGCAATGCCTGTGTGACCGGTGACAATGCCAATGGAAATGCTGCAACACCTGTTGATGAACCAGACGAAGATATATCATCACAGCCAGTTGTCCCTTTTGTTGGAATGATTTTTGACAATGTTGAAGAAGCTCAGCGTGTTTACAATGAATATGCTTCGAAGATGGGCTTTGGAACTCGCATTGTGACGTCAAAGCATAGTAGGAAAAATAGCTTGGAACAGAAGCGCATCCTAATCTATAGAGTTTTTGAGTGCATACACTCACGGAAAGATCCTTCGAAGAATGTTGGTGGAAGCATTTCTGACGGGGCTGCAACAAATCAAAGTGATGATGTTGATATGAGCCATGCTAGTAATAAAAAATCTCCAAGCAAACAAGCTGGCATCTATATGGATGTGAGCGACAAGAGGCGAAGAAACTGGTTGGAGCGATATGATTGCAAGGCTCATATGGGTGTTAGCCTCAAAGACGGTAGCTGGGTCGTGACAGTTTTTGAGGCCGATCACACACACCAGCTGATGTTGCAAAGGGGGCGTCGGAGATTTTGCCGCTCTCACAGAAAGATTCCCGATGCAGACATGCAATACATCACTTCGCTGCACTATCGCAACATATCAACGGCTAATATGATGGGCTTGCTTGGAGATGCACGATGTTGCGATCCTAGGAGTTTGCCGTATGTGAAGACTGATGTGACAAATGCAAGAGCAAAGCTGCGAAGGGGCCTGTCAGAGCGTGATTTGGAGCTGACAATCGAGTACTTTGAGAGAAGACAAGTGGAGAATCCCAACTTCTTTTTCTCGAAGCTAGAAGAAGACGGAGCTGTTAGGGCACTTTTCTGGGTTGATGGGAGAACAAGGGCCTTGTATCCAAAGTACAAAGATTATGTGTTTTTCGACACCACATTCTGCACCAATCGCTACAACTTGCCCTTTGCTCCGATTGTTGGCATTAACAACCACACACATACTGTTTGCTTGGGGTGCGCTTTGTTGCCTGATGAGACCATCGAAACTTTCAAGTGGGTCTTCCAGCAATGGATGTTGGCAATGAATAACGAGCATCCGTTGAACATTATGACCGATCAAGACCAGGCAATGGCTAAAGCCATCTCAATGGTATTTCCACATTCAACACACAGATGTTGCAAGTGGCACGTCTTCCGGGTTGCAAGGACGAAACTAGGGAAGATGTTGGGCAAGGATGAGCCTTTTGCTGAAGCATTCTATGGTTGCATCAATGATTCCGATACTGTTGAGGAGTTTGAAGAACGGTGGAAGCAGATGGTCGAGTCATCTGGTGTGGCTGATAAGAAACACCTGAAGAACATGTGGGACAGCAGGGAGATGTGGGCTCCTGTGTACTTTAGGAATAAGTTCTTCCCATTCACAGGAACAACCGGGCGGTCCGAGGGCCTGAATTCCTACTTCAAGACTTTAAATCATCATGGAGACTCGGTTTGGACATTTGTCCAGCAGTTTGAGCTTTGCCAGGAACTAATGCTTGATCGTGAAGACAATGCTGGCTTCATCAATGAAGCGACGAGGCCTCCGCTCTGGGGCAAGTAAGTCCAAAGTCATGTAGCATTTTTTTTAGTTTTCCAGCACAGTGTGGTTGCAGCATTTCTTTGAAACATATGTAGCAATTATTATTGATGTTGGAAGCTTTTTTTGTTTGCAGCTACAACATTGAAAAGCAAGCTGCAGATTTCTATACCAGAGAGGTATTTTCCAAGTTTCAGAAACTATTGGCTAAATCAACAGGCTATGGTCTGCAATATCAGCTGCAAGGGATGTCATCTGGTTTCGCCTTGTTGCAAACTATGGCGTCAACCCAAAAGTGTACACGGTGCGTGTTGCTCCTAAAGATCAGGCATATGTGTGCACCTGCAACATGTTTGAGATGTGTGGGCTGATCTGCCCACATATCATCCGTGTCATGGTGCACCTGAATGTGCAAACGATACCTGCGACTTACATGCTTCCAAGATGGTCTAAGAGAGCAACCGACCTTGTGCCTGAACCGGGTGATGGGCATAGAGCTATGCATTTCGGCGTCCCCACGACAAACACCCTAAAGTTTAACTCTCTATGCCGGAAGTTTGGGAAACTCGCTTCTGATGCTTGCTTCAATGATGAAGCTTATAGTTTTGTCTTTGGGCTAATTGATCAGGGCAGTGTTGGGGTTGCTGCAATAAAAGCTAGAGCAACTGATGGGTTTGCAGGAGACGAAGAAGGCCAAGGTCATGCAGGACATGAACAAGTCTCAGGAGGTCCAAGTACAGGTCAGCGGGATCCACCCCCCGTAGGACCGCGGAACCCACCAAAGTCTGTAAAGAAGGGGAGGCCAAAGGAGAAAGAGAAGCGCAGGAAACCACTAATTGAGATTCGAGAAGATGAAATGAAGAAGAAAGCAAAGAAGGACACGGCGAGAACGAAGAAAGCTCCAAAGCCAAGGGAAAAGAAGACTCCATGCAAATATTGTGAAGATGAAGATCACAACGTGAAGGATTGCCAACTCCTTGCAGCTTTTCTTGCTGCGAGTGCGAGCGCGAAAGCTCCGGGTGTCGAAACAATCCTTACACTTTAGGATATTTTCGTGAGGGAAAAAATGATGAATTGCCTTGTAACACCCCATGACTTATGATAATAAGTTGTGTTGACTAGCTGTGAATGTTTGTTTTGTGGGATTGCAACATATTACTACATGCGTGGTTTGAAAAAAGCAGAATGTTGCTTTTTACAAGAGTTGTTTTTAAATAAATTCTTATTGTTATATGTTTGTGAGAGCTTACTTTTTGTAGTATGATGGTGCCAAAAGTAGAATTTAAAAAAAAGCATAATGTGGGTTTTTTCTTATTTTTTTTTAAAAGTACTCAATGGTTGTTGTAACCACAGCTTGATCCATGCTTAAAAAGAACATGTTTTAAGCTTTTGAAAAGCATGGTTGAAGCTTTTGAAAAACATGGTTGAATCTTTTTGAAAATATGGTTGAAGCTTTTAGGAAACATGTTTGAAGCTTCAAGAAAACATGTTTATAAGATTTCTGGAAAGCATGGTTGCAGCTTTTTAACAACATGGTTGAAGCTTCTGTAAACAAGGTTGCAACTTTTAGGAAACATGGTTGAAGCTTTTGAAAACTTGGTTGTAACTTTTTCAAAGTATGGTTGAAACTTTTGCAAAATATGGTTGCAGCTTTTAGGAAACATGGTTGAAACTTTTTTGCAAACATGGTTGAAGCTTTTTAAAACATGGTTGAAGCAAAATAATAAGTTTGAAAAGGAAAAAGCCTTGAATGATTTAAAGTGTTGATTTAGCTGTACAGCAAAAGTTGGGAAAGGAAGCATATTTACATTATGCTTCCAGCAAAAATATTGTAGGGATGTAGCTAATTTGCAGGTAAAAAAATATATTTTGGCTCTGCAACAAATCTAACAGAAGGTTGTAGCTATTTCCTATGAGCTTCCAGCAATATAAGTGTGTGACAAAAAGTAGCATTCACATATTATTTTTCAGAAAATATGTTTTGAGGGGGAAAATGCACAAAGATTCCCTTGAAACTTCAATGGATGAAGTTTGAAATATTTTCATATTTCAGAACCAGTGAAACAAAAAACAATTGTCACCGCATGATCATGTTGGCAAACAGAAGAACGCATCCATTAAAAACATAAGTGCATCATCCAAATATCAAGTTATCATCGGTTTACATACCAAAAGGACACATGTTTACTGGAGGTATCAATAGTTTACATACGAACGCGCACTACTCTAATCCTATCAGAACGCTACCACCTCGGACATGATCTAGACCTAACGAAGAAACAAGCTTGTTCGTCTTGAACCTTCCAGAAAATCAAGCCGCCAACTCATCGTTGAACGCCCGCTCCTTTGGGGCGTTGTTCATTGGGTGGCTGAAAAGGTTGTATGCCACATCGATGCGGTATCGCGCCATGTCTTCCTGTAAAAAATGAATACAAAAAGTAAGCAAGTATGATACTAGTTATTCTTGTGTTGCATGAGTGATGAATGCAAGAAGTTCACATCCATCCATCGCAAAAAATTGATATGGATGTAGCAAAATTATGATATGGATGAAGCAAAAGCAGAATGTAGTTGTAGCAAACTAGACATATGGATGTAGCTAAAAAAGCCTAGTAGGTACAAACTTGAACCACATATGAAGCAACAACAAAACATGGTATTCTTCTGTTGCATGAGTATTGAAAACAAAGAAAGTAGATTGTAACAAAATGACAAGACAAAAAAAATTAAAAATGTGTACCTGCTTGAACTCTCTCATTGACTTCCCATCATAGTTCTCCACATACTTGAGCCCAAAAAAACCACAATCACATCTGTGAGATAATAAAAAGTTCTCCATCATACTTCCCATGCGTAGTTGAAAAAACAAAATGATGAAATGGAACACATGATTGAAGCAAAATTCAAAAAGAAAACTCACAGGGTATCTTGCTTTGGGTAATCCTCTAGGTCAACACGGGTGAATGATCCAACATTGACATTGAATTCGCTGCACTCTTGTGCGAGGGTTGCAAAGTTTGTGATCTAGCACCGAAAACACACACAAAAGTTTCAAAAATAAAATGAGGTATGTAAAGATGACAACAGGGCATTTATGTAGATGAATCAGAAGGCTAAACAGAAAAAATTAGAGAGCATGAGCATACCAGGTTATTGGCTTGCTTCTTCAAAGGAGATTGTTTTCCTTTTGAATGGATTGAGTCAAATACATTCCACTGCTTGTGAAGCAAGTTTGCGCAAACAACTATCCAATGGCGATCATGAACAATTGTGAAAAAGAGCTGCAAAAAACAAAAGAAAGGCGAAAAGGTACTCAGAACATGTAAAAAATGTTACAGCCGCGTCACATCATTGGATCATATTTGGAAGTTATTTGTGGTGTGGAACAAAAGAAAGCTTCGTGAAACTTACGAGGTCAAACTTTTGAACCTTGAACACTTTCATAGCCCTTTCAAGCTCAGCCATGAGTTTTGCTGGTTGGAAAGTTGATGGGTCTTGTTTTAGTAGGATCTACTTGAAAGATACAACAAAATGGTTAGTGTGTGTTGCAACGAAAATGTGAAAAGAAAGAAAAGAATGAAGCATTGCTTGTTTTTACAAAAACTTACCCCCGCGTGGACTGAGAAAATGTATTTCTTCAGCTCCGGTTCTTTTGCTGCACGGGATGCAATGTTGTTCATCTCGATACATAGTGACATGACCTCATCATTCATATCCCCGCGAGGCTTGAAGCATACAAGGAATTTCTTGTATCCAATGTAAAATCCACCTAGCTTGATGAAAGGTGTCCTGTTACCATAGATGCAACCGAATGAATCATTTGTTTCGAGCAGAAAAAATAAAAAATAGAAAGCAAAAACAGATAAGGCTTAGGTAGCTCACACTTGTTCATTGGGTTGTGATTTCCTCAATGGTTTCCCGTGTTTTACAAACCTCTCATACATTTCTGCAGCCTTGTCGACCTTTTGCTTCTTTGCCTTGATATTTTTTATGGCTGGAACTTTGGCCATCCTCTTCTTCCTAGTGTTCTTGTCATGTGTGCTAGGGCCACTGCTTGCATCAGCAAAATGATCTTCTGTAGCGACCATCTTAGCAGTTGTAGCAAAAAAATACAAATGGATGAGTTTGCAAGAGATTGTACAAAAAGAATTTGCTGGAATCACACAATTGTGAAAAAACGATATGGATAAAAACAAAAAGAAATGATGCAAGATGAAGAAAGCATACTTGGGCTATCATCATCGTCTGAAACAGGAAACACGGGGATGTTTGCATAGATGGGACTGACTGTGCTCTTCTTAATTATAGGCTCATCTGTGGAATGCATCATCTCATAGTCTTCGGAGCCCTTTGGGAACAACTCACAGGATGGCTCGTCGTCCCAAATGCCGGCTGTCGCACTCCTGGGTGCATCATAGAAGAGTGGGGGGCTGTGAGGTGAGGCGTTGTCTTCCATCTCGAAACTCACTCTTTGTTGCTCACGAGTTTCCGCAGCCTCTGTTGCAACTTCTAGGTTCAATCCGGTGACTTCATCCTTGTTGATGCTAGGTGTTGTACCTTGAGCTTGAGCTTGAGCACCAATGTCGGCATTTGCAGCTTTAGCATCATTCTCTTTTCCGCGACATTCGTCCATGATAGGTGCTTCAAAGGAAAAGTTGGGCTCATTGGTAGCTGTGATGGCGTCTCCAACATCACGAAGGAGAGCGGCCATCTGGTTGCACTGCAATTCCTTTAAACACTGTCCAAACTTGCCTACTACACCATCCACCTATGCTGCAAAAATACCCTTGTGCTTGTCGTATAGCATTTGAAACTGAGTTGGTACCTACAAGAAGGCAAGTGGCCAACATTTTTAGTGACAAGTAAATCCAGATTTTGAGAAGTAGGTGTGCTGCTGTGTCACTGTGTATCAAATAAACAGTGTGATTGCAGCAATTTACTGTCATGGATGAAGCATAAAAAACAAATGGTCTATACCTCTAGGTAGCAAATTATGGATATGGATGTAGCAAAATTATGACATGTTTGAAACAAAAACATAATGTAGTTGTAGCACACTAGACATATGGATGCAGTAAAAAAAGCCTAGTAGGTATGAACTTAAACCACATATGAAGCAAAAACAGAATATGGTTGTAGCACATCAGAATGAGGGATGCAGCAAACAAAATATACACTTGCAACTGGGTATAGTAAATAATGCAAAGCCAAAGGCAAAACAGGAAATGAATACAAAGAAAAAGATAGTGTAGATGGGGGAAAAGTACCCTTAGATCTTGCATGTTAGGGAATGATTGCTGCAGCCAATCATTGAGCGAGGATGATAGGTGTGGTTCATCTTCAACATTTTGTTGAGCCTCGTTTGATTGAGAGTTCTTTGCTGGAATTTCAGCACCTTGAATTTGGCTTCCTTGGCCACTAGTTCCTTGGCCACTAGGTGCTTCAGCACCAACTCCCTGCCCACTGGCTGCTTCAGCACCAACTTCCTGTCCCGCGAGTTGTGCTGCATAGGGGGGGTTACACAAACTCCGTATCTAGGAAAACAAAACATGAGTGGCGGAAATAAGAAGGCTGCCATAACCTAAATGGAAAAGCAAAGATTGCTACATGCAAATTCAGTGAGCAAAAAACAGGGGGGTCTTAATACTCCATTGGCAAAGGAAAGTACATAGGCGGGATGTAGCAAAATTACTTGGGTGTGTTTCCCGTAGAAAGGTTGGACAAGAGTGAGCTTGTTCTTGTCAACTTTATCCAACCAATCAAAATCCTTTTGACAAACAAAATGTATCCTTGGCACGGAATAAAATGGCATGCTCATTTGGGAGGCCGGCCGGAATATCAATATGATCCATGTATATGATCTGCATAGAATGGAAAAGGACATTAGCCAACAAAAACATAAATGCGAGCTATAGAAATGTATAAAAGGTTTCATGCAGCAAAGAAAAAAATGCATGTATTTCATTTTTTTGCGTTGCATACCGCTAACATGGGAAGGCATGAAGCGATCTGAAACTCCGCTGCTTTTTCTATATTTGCTTGCATCCTCTTCTTCTCTTGAAAGACTCCAACCTCCTCCATCGCTCGTGCCAACAAGTGCTCATCCCAAGCGAATTCATGCACCAAAGACATATCTTCCAAGGAAGCTAGATACTCGAGATTCACCATATTGCCAGTGCCTAGGCACAAAACTGTTGCCAACGCAAGGAGTGTCCAAGTCCTATTTATCATAACCACGTCCTCATTGCTGCAACTAGTGAGCAACTTGACAACATGGGCGATTGGAGCCCTGTTCCCCTCCTTGTAGATGTTGCGAAGATCATGTTCATCACTCTTCTTAAGAAGCTTCACGGGTCTATCACCGGATGGCACGTTGAAAATCCTTTTCACCATGAGCTTGCTGAAGGTGATGGACTTGTTCTTGTATTTGAACTCAGAGAGTATGTGATTTGTGTTCATCACAACAAACTCAATGAGCTCATGGGGCACCTTGAAAGACTGGATGTCCAACAAGTCTCCAAACGGTCCCTCCCTTATGATTCTCTGTTTTTCTGGTGATACTTGCTTTCCAATCTCAGCCAGCCTTTTTGAGTTAAACCTTGACTTAAAGCCACATAGATTGCCTTTCTTCTTGGTCTTCTTCTTAACCTTCTTACTCCCTTCATTCTCACCAGCGGTGCCTGCGACATCTACAAAAAGGAAAAAAACAAGTCAATAAAACCCTAAAACTGCATCATCAGTAACTAGGAAAAAACATACAAGAACACCTAAAAAATCTGTAAAACATAAGAAACATACAAGCACACATAAAAAATGTACAGAATAAAACATGTCCTTCAGTTAGCACATCATTAGGGCCATGTTTGTTTCGCTTCAGCATTAGGGTCATGTTTGTTTCACTTCAGCCTTAACTAAGAATTTTGTGAAAAATAATATTTAACAAAATTACTACATGTGATGATCAGGTATTTTGACCATAACTGCCATTAGCCAATTTGGGGAGACAGTCCTATTATTACTAACATTGGCTGTAACTTGTAAGTGTCATATTGCGTTGTCCCTACCATGTCTAGTTTAGTCCCACTATTCTCTGAAGTTTGAGTAGTGACTGGGAAATATGAATAAGCTGCATTGATTAGTAAAGCATCTAGTTCATATGCTAATGTTCAACTTAGTAACATATACAAATGTAACCTTCAACGAACTGATTATTTCTACTAATCATTAGTGACCCAGAAAATGTTAACACGAGACCATCAGACCGGATAATGACTACTCAAGAAAGTGTGATGCAACAATGTAAAATCCATATAACTGTCTGCTGATGAAATAAGCAAAGCCATATATACCTGGATAAATAACCTGAAATCAGATGGTTTAGCACTAGCATTACCAAGTACTACTCCAATGCACATGGTGTAATAATTATTCATGTTTGCTAGGTACTAGTACTACTACTACTACAATGGTCTGAAATTAGTACGTCCCTCCCTGACACCCTGTGGCAGTAAATCTCATCATCATGGTGATCTAGCAAAATGATTGGGCACAGCGTGCACACCCAGTACAGCTACAGTCTTACAGAGTAGTAGCACCAATAATTTATGAACGCGGGGAGCTTGACACTCTGTCCTGCTGAACGATTCAAAGGGACTTTCCTCCAGATTTTAAGAAGGGAAAGAAACGGAAGCACCAAACGCGTGCGCGCAAAGCCAACACGCAGCCTGGTTCCGGCCGCTTCCAGCTCACTCCGTCCCCTTGGCGCCGTGATGGAACACAGCTCAGGACAGGAAACATCGAATTTCCCTGAACAAGACGAGATCCAACCCTAATCCCAATCCCATCCCAAATCCCTCTTGAACACAAGATTCAAATCCTTCAAATCCACCACCCTGCCCCCTCCATCTGCCCGCGGAAACACCACCCGCCCCTTCCCTCTGCCCACGGGAACACCACCCCGCCCCCTCCCTCGACCCACGGGAACACCACCCCGTCCCCGTCCGCGCCGGCGCCGGCGCCGGCCCGCGGGAACACAAACGACTCGCCCGCATCATAACCCGCCCTAACCCTAAAGCCAACGGGGGAGGGGGAGACAACAACGAAAAGGGAGAGCAGGAGGGGAGAGTTACCATCCGGGGAAGCCATAGATCGCCGGAGAATCGATATCCGCCCTGGGCCGCCGCCGGGCACCGAAATGACGACCCCGTGCGGTTGCAGCAAAAACTGGGGAAGGGATAACCTGTGCGAGTTAAAAAAAACATGGGTCTATGGTGACACGTGGCGCAGACAACGTCCCTTGGATCAAAAGAGATCCAATGCACGGAGCACGACCGGCGCAATGGTTCGGCCGGCGCCCCGGCCACAAACACTTCCCATTAATGATTTCGACGATTAGCCGACTACTTTTGTCTTTGTATCTCTCGCGAACTGAGATCTGGCCCATAAAGCCAAACGCGCACCGAGATGAGGACAGGAGGCATGAGCCAAGTCCAGAGTTTCTGTGGGTTGCGCCCTTCAGAGTACACCTGGGCATATCTCAGGCCGGGCCGGGCCAAAAAAATCTCGGTTGAAAACTTAGGCCCGAGCCTGGCCCAACCTGACTGTCGGGCCTACTAAATTGGGCCCAAGCCCGGCTATGACTAAAATCCTATTTCACGCAAGTCCGAGCCCAGCCCGATCTGCCTGTCGGGCTCAATTTCCAGGCCCGAGCCCAGCCTGATGGCACGCTTAGGCCCGGCCCGGCCCAGGATTTTCGGGCCGGGCTGCCCATGGCCAACAAATCCGCACCGTCCCTTCTCTGTCCCTGTCCCTCTGTCGGCTCGCGTCTCGTGCCTCCGACGCAACGCGCTCTCGTCTTGCTCCCAGAGCCGGAGCCCACCCGAGCCGCGACCTCCCTCTCCTCCTCCCCGTACACCCATGGGGTCGTCGGAGGCCGACGACGACCAGCTCCTCAAGAGCTTCCTGGCCGAGGTCAGCGAGGCCGAGCGCGACAACGAAGTCCTCAGGTTCCTCCCCGTCCCTCCCAATCCCCCATCTCCTCGAGCGGTATCATTCCCCTTCTGGCACAACGTAGCTTCAGATCCCCAGTAGCGCCATCCGTTTCGCAGAATTCGTGACCAATCGCGCGATGTAGTAGATGTAGCCGCAGCTTGCTGCTCAAATTTGGGTCGGCGACGGGGTCCGCCCGGGTCCGCGTGAACCCTAGGTAGAAGTCGTCCGGTTCGCTCACTTGTTCTCAGACGCGATTGGGAAATTTTTCCACTTTTACTACTTTGGTGGTGATGCTGCTTCTAAGACGCGATTGCTTTGCTTTCTTGTAGCTTAGTGTGCGATGGTAGGTTGTACGCACGCCACAAGGTAATGAGAAACGACGTCTAGAGCCTCTTATCATTGTTTCTGATATGATATTGTGCGCACCATGCCATGACCGACATATGTAGAACCTCTTGTGATATATATTTACTTGTACCGAGCTGATAAATTTGCATTCAAGAAGGAGTAAGCCTGTTGCACTATGTTTGTGCCTTGGGATGTGCTTTGTTTGAGCCCAACTTCGGTCAAGGTTTTACTTATTCATGATTTTGCCAGTGTTGGCAAGAAAAATGAACCAGAATAGGCAAGGTGACATGAGCATATGCCAAAAATTTGGCAGCCATACAAACAAAACAAGGGCCAAAGTTTTGTTCACAACCAAAATATTCATAGAGTTTCTTTTTGGACACCAACCAAAGATACTCATGTCTTCCTGTATTAGCTTATGCTGTTCAATGGATCCCAGCAGACATACTGTTATGTTTTGAAGCTGGTTAAATATTATAACTACTTACCTATTATAAACAATTAAACATGGTCGGTTGACTACTGACTAGGGAGGCATACTCTGCAACTTGCTATGCATGTTCTATTTTTTGGAATGACACACGATAGTTGATCAGTGAGATCCCTAACAGCGCAAAACTGAATATTGGCCGATGCCATTTTAGCTTTATTTTTAGTTGTACTTCCTCCTTTAGTCTTTTTCCTGATTTTAGATGTTATTTTAGTCTCTAGAAGGCATCTAGCTGAGCATAATAGCCGAATTTAATCATCCTATAATCTAAGCTTATTTAAAGCTCCTTCACGTCTAGATTAGTCCTTTTCTATTGGAAGACTAGACATAAGTTATTGAGGGAGATCTATGCTGCGAGGAAACTTCTAAAATGTACCTTGAAATTATACAGTGTCATGCATGTTAAAAAAATGATACGTTCGAAATGCCATGTGTGTCAAACAGGCGTATTATTCAGTTGATAAAAAAATAAACAAAAACATTCAGATTATTTCCGTGTTCTTGATTTTACGCTCTGTTTCTAACACATTCTAATCTTGTCAGGATACTTGGTTGCTTCAAGTTAAACCCTTTTGAGCATCTTAAGTTGTCTTTTGATTCTTCTGTGGATGAGGTGAAGAAGCAATATAGGAAGGTAAGAAAACATGGATTTAACATTGAACTACACTGTTAGTATTAGTCTTTGCCCCCTTGCTGTTGGCTAATTGTTGTCGCTTCATGTACCTTCTGTAGTTGTCACTGTTGGTCCATCCTGACAAGTGCAAGCATCCACAAGCACAAGAAGCTTTTGGAGGTATGTGAACTGTCTAATCATGACCATGTGGAGCATATGAGATGGGTGATGCATAGTAATATCAGGTTAGGAGACAGTATTACACTTGTGTTGTTGTAGGCTTCATTTAGGTCAGGTTACAGATATTATTTGGTGACGGCAGATGAATGGCATAAACAAGATCATGACATGTCAAAACTAATAGTTTCGTATGACTTTATATATATTTTTCTGGGAGAGAGGGACGTACCAGAATCATGGCATGCTAGGAAAAAAACTGGAACAATCTTTAATTTATTGGCCTCAACACCAAGTCCAAAAGTCCAGATAACGGAGTGCAAATTTACGACATGGATAAGTCAGCTTAGAAGATGAATCTGTGCAAAATTTTTTTGGAGATGGTAGTAGCCTTTGTATCACTCTAGAATTAGGCATTTTTTTCATCCCTGTAGGAGATGCATTTTTCAAGAGAAACCAGGATAACCAGGATAAGTAAGTGTTGCTTGATCTCTTCTTGCAATTAGTTGTAACTAACAAACCTTTTGCGCATCAGTGACTTACTATTTTCCCAGTGTCGCATTCTTCTGCTTCTCTTGTCTTTTATGCATTGATGTATATTTGATTAACGTTGCGTGCTCTACTCATAAACAGCCCTGGCAAAAGCACAGCAGCTCCTACTTGATCCACAGGAAAGAGGGTACATTCTTGATCAAGTTACTTCTGCAAAAGGTGTGATGCAATCTTATTTTAACCCAATGTATTTTTTTTTACATGAGCTCAGTGAGTTGTTCAATTTATAATAAAGGAGATATGAAGAACAAAAACTGATATTATTCTGTGTTGAGAATTTCAGAAGAACTGAGGGCAAAAAGGAAAAAAGAGTTGAGGAAAGATAGTGCATCCAAGATAAAATCCCAAGTAGATGAGGTAAGACAATCCCATGAAAGATTGTGTGAGTTGCCATCGACTTTTTAGTAACTTTCACTCGGAGTAACATGTTTCAAACAAAGATTAATGCAAATAGTAATTTGAAGTATGTCTCAACATGAACTGGTCTAATTTGGGCTAGTTTCATGGTCTAAATAAACTTAAGCCATCTGGAAATCAAACCCCACACTCATCAGAGATTCTCTTAACCAGCGTTTGTCAGTAATAATTGGTGACTGCTGACCGCTCTAAAAACTGGACAGGCAGCAGTTTGACCATCTGACCAACAGTTTTCTAGATACAATATTTTATTAGTCATACGCATTTTTTCCTCTACAATGTTATGTAGAGCAGCGTGAAATTGAGAAGTATAACCTCAACCCCCTCAAGAAAAGAGAAGCATAACACCAAAAATTGTAGATGAAGGAACCAGTGCTGCCTGCAAAAATCAAACTAACTCCAATAGAAACAAGCTTGTTTTTCTGTTAGAATTATCTAATCCAGTACAAAATTTAGGCACCAGATTCTATTATTCATTTAACTAGCGTCTAGCATTGTATCCAAATATCTAATAAATCAAGCTAGTTCTGCTGGGGTTTATCAAGTCATGTATAAGCCATTCCATTGCCGCCGAGCTCTCATGGTGAAGACACTACCTCTGTGGCCTATTGACCTCGTGGCGCTGAACTGCCCCTTGTTATGCCGGGGCTCTGTTTGAGAAAGAGCAAGCAAAAATATCAAGAGAGGGTGAAATGGTAAATGGATGAGGAAGTAGAAGAACAAAGAGAAAGGGGAGCTGATATTGGATGGAATGCAGATTGGTAGAGGCAGCCTTGGGAGGGTTAGCTCAGGGAACCCAATTCACACATGAGCATGTGAGCTGATTGGACCGGGCATAGGTATCAGGAACAAGCGCCTCCTGGTTCTAAAGCATGCCCAGTTTCATGGGGTTTTCACCAGAACCGCCTGGTTCACTAGGGGTGTGTTTGGTTCGGGAACGAAGTGTAATGGAATGTCATGGTTCCATTCCACTATAATGGGTCGGTTCCGTCCTTGTCTTTGGTATGGGTAATTCGAAGGAATGGAATGGTTACATTTTGATGTTTGGTTTGATGGTTTGATAGATGGAATGGAATGGATTTGTAAGTGGTCATCCATCCATGCAACTAAAGGCAGATAAACATTTTACTGTTAATTCCGTGCCAAAGTTTGACGTAAAATAAAGCCATTGGACATTTAACTTTTCTGGGGGAGCAGTTCCTGCAACTGCAGTCTGCCTCGCTGAACTGAACCGGATAGCCAAGATTCACAGCGACAAAGACTCAAACCAACAGCCAGTATCAGGATCAACAAACGCAAGAAACAAAACGCATCTCCTAAATGCAGACTATATATATAATTCTGATTATTATCACAGATTTCCCCCGAACCAGTAAAATTAATTTACAGAACAGGGATGTGAACATCAACAAATTGAATCCATCCATCCATGCAACGAACATGGGTGTGAGCTACAAGAGTCGGACTCAACCGCAGGATAAACAGCAGCTACAAGAAAACAATACGACAGCTGAGCGTGGCGGCCAGCTGGATGTGCGACTTGGCCTTGGCGTTCCACATGCGCGACCACGGCTCTCGACGGCGCGCACCCAGGCGTGGCCAGCGGCTGCTCCGTCGCTTCCCGGTGTGTGCCGCTGCTGTTGCCCTGCTGCAAGACCACCACACACCCGCTCGCCCGCCTCGCGTGCTTTGGAGAACAGCGGGCGGTGCAGACCGGAGGAGGGCCGGCGGCAGCGCTGCGCCAACGCGGGAGTGAGAGAGACGAGGGAGAGGAGTGGCACAAGAGGATAGGGCTGCGGGAGTGTGAGGAGAAGAGCGGTTCCGCGTCGTCCGCTCAATTTGGAGGTCTCACCTCGTTCCGGATCTGGGCCGAATATTTGGTCCGTGGGAATGAAGGGGTGACCGTTCCACCTGCGTACTGAACGCGAGAACGAGGCCTAGGAACGAGTTGGACCCGTGACATTCCAGTCCATGACTGCAACCAAACACACCCTAGGTTATGTAGATGGTCCTTGAATGAAACCCAACCATTGATGAAGTTGCTGGTTATGATTTCTTTCGAGTTCAATCACTGGTCTAATTTAGCTTTTTAAACAACCGATCTTCATTCTGTTGCACTCTATGATTTGAACTTATTTATTCTTCAATTTGGTGAAAAACAGTTTCTTGGAGAAAGATGTCCTCAAAATATACTAGCTGCTCTGTACACCATTGAAGTGACCTGTTGTTTGCTTCAATTTCTCTAATAACTACGCAGATCTGTGATGCATGTTTGTCTTTCTTGGTTGACTGCATGGAATGATAATTATTTTAGAAGTCATTGCATGCGTATGATGGGATTTTAGATACTTGAGAATAACAACATTTCAGAAGAAAAAAGATGATTCCCATACCATGAAATGAGTCATTTGCTAATGTCAATGATCATGTAGAATCTTGCAATTCTGATGTTTTCCTGTTCACAGTCTTGTCTCGATTTTTTTTAAATGGTGATTGTTCTGCTAGACCCTTGAAACATCTTATTATGGAGCTTCATATATCTTCAGCACTTGAGAACCTCCATTGATTGGCTTGCTTATGTTCAGGGGAAGTATGAAGAACAGTTTGAAAGATCGGACGAATTTCAGAAGCAGCTAATAATTAAAGTTCGTGAGATTTTGACAGACAAAGAATGGCGTAGGAGGAAAATGCAGATGAGGGTAAGTAATAGGCTTTAACATATTCAAACATCATCAGTTGAGCCACTCACGTGAGCTTTGTTCATGTGCACTATGCAGATATCAGAGGAAGAAGGAAGACTGAAGAAGGACGAGGAGGAAACAAAAGAAATGTGGAAGAGGAAGAGAGAGCATGAAGAGAAGTGGGAGGAGACGAGAGACCAGCGAGTAAGCTTGCAGTTCATTTGTAGAAAATTGAAATGTTTTATCCTAATTGGACACTATGCTTGTGGCTATTTAAATACTAGTTACCTACAAGTATTGCCCTATTGGAAAATGAAAGGCTTTGTCGAGTTGTTGCCACGGGCACTGCCTGATACCATGTGTTTGTGGTTTGCAGGTCTCTAGCTGGAGGGATTTCATGAAGACAGGAAAGAAGGTTAGAGAGTGCAGTTGAAAAGTTGTATTTTGTTACCCATGACTCTTTTGACTTACATATAGTTTCATTTCTACAGGCACGGAAAGGAGAGCTCAAACCTCCAAGGCTCAAGACTGAAGACCCGAACAAATCTTATGTTCAGAGGCCAGTAAAGCGTGGTTAAAAGGTGTCGTATTCATCTGCACTCGAAGACCAATCTGGCGGCCATTCTTGCCGCGACCTGATCCAAGCCACAGCCTGTCAAGTTTATCTTTCAGGCTATAAGCTTGGATTATGGCTTGTATGTTCCCAGACCCCAGTGTAGTCAGTGGAACATAGCAGATAATTGCAAGCACAATGGACACATATCATCTACCTAGAGTGACATTGGACTAATGTACCTGTGTAGAATGCCTTGAAAAAGAAATTTTCTGTTGGGAAAGAAACGCTGAAGTGGATGTTGGACTATGATCCTTGTTTCAATATTCAGTGTAAGTGTCATGCTAATATACATATTTTCACAATTTTCTGCTAATTTAGATACTGGGTCACGTTGGCATCCCTTACCCACCCCAATTTCTTACAAAGCCAATTTGTGATGGGCTTTTGTTTTCTGGGCGTTGGCCTGGGTATGAGTGTGATGAGTGACTTTGCCAGCACCCCACCCAGCGGATAGCTCGTGGGCAGCTAGTAGTATTGACATTCGCCCAGATGCAATTCAAAGTTGTTGTCTCTACTGAGAAGTCAACCTGTGTTTACCTCCTGGTCCTGGTACGACCCAGCAACTGGAAAAAATCCGCTACGTTGCTCAGTTTGAGACGACAGGTCCGGAGAAGAATACAACGCCAAAGTGGAAGGTTGAAGGGGTTGATACATTGCATGCACTTGCCGTCGTCAAACTCTGAAGGAACGAACCGGTCAGAAACGTAGGCTCCAACGCTTGATCACGGTTCTTCTCATTGCGCTCGCCGCTCGACCACGATCAACTGGGCTCGCCATGCAAGCAAATCTTTTCTATTTCTTGATAGCCAAAGACGCAAAGTTATCAGTGACTGACCCGCAAAAAAAGTTATCACCGACTGAGGACATTAACATTCTACCGAAGCCCCAAAAAATGCACTATATACTAAAAAAACCTGAAACACGAAAGAATATTTGGATCCCATAAACGGATAGATATGGTAGAGCAATTAAGCACGACAAGTTGGCCAGCTATTTCCTCCAGAAACCTCTGCAGACCCCTCTTTATCCATAACGAATGCTCAACCGGCGCACCTGCCCAAAGGCCAAGGCCCGGCCATACGCCCACCCTGATCACAGTCCGCAACTGCCCAATGGAGCCCATGCTGCCTCCTCCCGAAGTTATTTAGTCGAAGGACCTTTTGAAGTTTCGATGCGATCGACCGAATTGGCAGCAGCACGCCAGCACCGTCCCGCCGCCTGCGCTGCGGCTCAGCTGCGAGCGCCCCCAAGACGCAGACCATATCCACTGCCTGCCCGGGCGTTGGGTGACGGGCGAGCACGACGGGGAGAGGGCACTGGTCGTTGCGTCGGGAGGTGGTCGCCGGCCCGATCGGCCAATCTCCTGCGTTATGATGGTGTCACCAAAGCACGGCACCAAACGAGAACAAGGCAACGGAAGATTGCTCCACGAGCCCGTGAGCCGCCGGGCGCGCCCCCACCCCACGCCACATTCCATTTCCATCCACAGGGGCAGGGACGAGACTTGCCTGCTCCCTTCTCGTGTGCCCATCCGTGCTCCCGCATACGTGGCTTGATCTGATTGGAACAAAATAAGGCCCGGCCCCACCCTCTTAAAATCAGGGGGGGGAGATGATTAGATTAGAAAGAAAAAAAGGAGAAAGACAACCGTTGGATTAGGTGGGAGCACGGATGGGAGCATGGGAAGGGAGCAAGCAAGCCGGATCCCAGGGGCAGGGCCAGGGTGTGCGAGCGGAGCGGGGACAAACGTGGTGGTCTAGAAAATTTATGTATGCAAAGGGCCGCGAATGATTTGAAGCTTTGGTCACGCATGTCGCCGACTCACTGGTGGAGCGGCGGAGCAAGTGGGTCTTCAACCTTGCTGTGCTCCCGTTTTTAATTTGCTGTCGTAAAGATGGTGGGCTCGTCGAGCTGGTTTGGAGCTTCGGTGGTCGGCACTAGAGGTCGTGGATTCATGGCAGCTTCCAGGCCCTGAGTTAATGGAAAAATGATGTCTTGCATGCTGTAATTCTTGTTTACATTAACCTAACCGGTAGTGATCCGTCTGGACCTCTTTTTTGTACTAAGTAAGATTGTTTACAGATTTTGTAAGTAAGATTGTCTCCCACTGCCTTTTCTGGTTTGCTGATTGCTCCTACGAGAACATCAATCTCATGTTCCATCACCAAGGTGGTAAACGATGTATTCCTTGGTATCAACATGTTTCTATCGACTTCACCGGTCCTCGAGCTCTGCAAATCCAAACCCCTAGTACATGATGTGCATTAGCTGTGTGTTTCTTTGTGCGGGTGCGTGTATATGGTATGTAGCTACATATGCATCCACGAGTTGTATTAGGTATTTCTCAAAATTACCTAAAACTAAAAATGGGAATTTTATTTATCTTGAACTGAAAAGGTTGCAACTTATGATATGGCTAGGTCACATAATTGTTCCACGGTGAGTATGCACAGATCAGTTTTTCACCAAGAATTACAGTACAACATGTCCACTAAAGATGCAAGCTTGGCCTCTAAAAAAAAAGAGTTGAAAAGTCTCACAGAAGCCTTCCTCACAAAACTAAGCCTTTCTCATGCATACGTATGAACCACCCAGCTACATGTGATATGAACATCACTTCACCCAGTAGCTCATACAATCCATACAAGCTGATTAAAAAAGGATCATCATGGGCAGACAGCGAGGGGAGATTTAGCACCTTGCCAGAATCCTTTTGGCACAACACAAAAAGGCCCTGCCCTAAAGATTGCCATTATTGTGAGATCAAATGGGGGCCACGGGTGCTTCAGCAAACACCATGAAGGAAAGGTGGCAGGCAAGCACCAAGAAATATATACCCCTTCCTTCTCCTACGCGCAGCGGAGAGCAACTTTAATTATTCCTCCGGCAATTGGCAATTTGGCATTTGGCAAACCACAGGAAAGATCGGTGGCCAGGCATTGGCCGGTACATATCCGTAATCCGTTCACGGATCTTATTCCCCTGGTACTGGACGACACTAAAGGTTTTCCATCAAAAGCTCAAAAGACAGAAATAAGGAGAGCATAAAGAAAAAACTTTGCTTAATTTGTTCAGTATATAAGTACTTCGTACGTTGTCCTGGACATATTGCCATCTCCAGTTGGATGTGTGCTGAGGTAAATAAAGCAAGGGTATGGCCTCTTTGATTCGAGGGCTTTTCCAAAAATAATCTGAGAGGGTCTAAACCTTGGAACTTTCTGTGTGTGGAGTGTTTAATTTGTTTGTATGATTACAGTGGGTCTTCTCTTAGATTTATTTGCACTACTATATTTTGTAGGAATATTTACTTCTACCCCAACCTCTTGTGAACAATCTTATATTCTTCCCGTGCACGATCAAACATCGATATAATCCTGGAGATATATTCGCAAAAAAAAATATCCTGGAGATGGCATGACACTATGTTCTTGAGTTTTAAAAATCATGTCGATGAAGGAGGCCTTAAGCGAGGCATGACCGCACAGGTGTTCGGTTCCTCCTGGATATAGATTCTAATGAGAGGCTGCTCCATTCATATTTTGTTACTGCCATTCTGAAATTAACCAGACAAATGACACATTTCAACTAGATAAAAAGCTACTTGTATGGTACAAAAGTGGGAGTACCACTAAAACTGTTGTCTATCTTGAGTAAGTGATCATTGTTTTATTCCGTTAAAATAAGCAAGTAGTAGCTAGGTAGCTAGCATCATAAGCATAAGGTTCCTCCTTTTCCCGTCATTAGCATAATAAGCCTGTTCCCTTCTGGTTTTGCTTTGCTTTACGAGCTCCACGGTTCTTTGGGTCTCCTTTTGAGTGATTGCCTTCCTTGAAGTACCAATTTTGTCTAATAAATTGAACATAATAGTACTGCAAGTTAATGGAAAATGCAATACTATTGTATATTTTTAGACCAAAGGGGAATGCACTACTGAAAATAGCTCGTAGGTTGATTCCCGCATACTTGCACTACCTGCTAACGCATCTTTATTTTCTTGGAAGTAATACGTTTTGTAGCAATTTATTTCGATAAAGAAAAATGTAAATGAAATATTACCTACACGGTTTTGAATCCCAAATCTATATCCAGTAAAAACTACTAAGTTAAACTCGTTTAAGTTTGACCAACTCTATAGAAAATTGTGCTAAGATCTACAACACCAAATACACATAGTACGAAAATATATTTCATAAAGAATCTCATAAGACTAATTTAGTGTTCTAGATCTTAATATACTCTTCTATAGCAAACTTAAACAAGTTGACTTAGGACAAAGCTAGAACTTCGAATTATATTGAAATAGAGGTAGTATGTAGCAACATAGACAAGTTAATGACCTAAGGCTTGTTTGAAACACAGGTTAGGAAAAACGCAGTAATAATAAAAATTAACTGAAAATTGGATTTCATGTCTTGTAGATTCTACAGATCAATCTGAGACACAAGAATTGTACAATATAGTTGTTTGGGTGCTCCAGAAGTTTTACAGGAAACTGTTTCTTCAAAAGGGAGAATAGGAGAGATAAAAACACATGTTGCATTGGACAAGAAAGTGAAACACATGAGATATGAGCAAATGTTTAGAAAGCCAAAGGGCCAACTTTCCCCCCCGAAAAAAGGTCCCATGCATCAATTGTGGCAATAGAAAATCTTCTCTAATTAGGTAGGATGCCTCAGTTTCTGGTCTGAAAACATTCATGTTAGTTTTGAGGAACCTGAAGCTATTTTCAAGTAAGAAAAAAAATCCAGTCAAGGGAAATCTCCTATAGATCCTCAGCTTTCTACTTTTTGTGCAATCAGGGCCCTTTTCTAGATAGAGCTAGGGCCTCCTGTACGTGGAAAACAAGTGCTTTGCTGATGCTGTCCCAGCCAGGTCCATATGCTTTTGTTTCCAAAACAGCTGCCTTGGGAAAACAGCTTCAGTTGCGCTGTACTGTACCCGCTGCTTCAGGGAGTTCGTTATCACCACCATTCATCGCTGGCTGTGATGTCGCATGCGGCATGCCCTCTCCTCCAAAAGCTTTCCGTCGAAAGCAGTTCTCACTTAGCCCTTACGCAATCTCTCCCGTTTGTCGTGCAATCTCTTTCAGCCATGCTCCCCTCCTGTTAGCTCCGCAATGCAAAGTGGTGGTCTTAATGCAAATAATTAGCCTTTTCCCTTGCTCAATCAGGATGTGATGGTCCTGGCTGGCCACAGTCGATGGATGAACGTAAAAAAGAGCACTGATACAATACAATATTAATGATAGTGCAAAGACTTGCACGAGCTGAGGCGGCCTGGTTTGACATCTAAGTAACCACCACACATTTGGCTTCTAAAATATAATTAAATTTCATAGCACAAGAGCAAGGAAGGCAACATATCCATAAAAACTGTTTTTCTTTTCTTTTCATTCATGTCTATAGCCTTGTCGATCGGCTTGTCCGATAAGCCTCGCAAATTTTGTCCTATGTCCACCACTGCATCATCATCATGAAACGATTGAGACCCCGCTTTCCGCTTCGGATGAAAATTCGAAAGCGGCATGTTATGCATGCCAGATTGCCAGTAGTGCAAGTTGTGCGTGCAGGCATATATGGATGTACATCTCGATCGAGACACGGCTTTAGAAATGCCTGAAACGGACGGGATTAAGCGAAAAAGCATCGGCGCACGCCGACCGCGAATCGAGGGCTACTGTACATCGTTGTGCTGCAATTCCATACGAGTTAGAGAAGAAGCACCAGGGAGTAGAGATGGACGGGGTTCCAAGTTCCATTACCGGACAGTGCAAGCGCTGGAGTGACAGCCTCGTGAAGCATCTCAAGTGTCGTAACTTTTCCTGTCACCTCCCGGCAAAAGATGGATTGGATTGGGCCGCCAGCCACCCATATTCCTTCATCCCTGCAGATAACCCTTGCCATCGTCCTCGGAATCTCGCATATGCAGGCATACGTACACATCAGGCATTACCCAGTCTAGCTAAATACAGGCCACGCGAGGTGCGATCGCGTGGAGAGTTCACGGTCTTAACCTCGATCATCGACGTGAAAAGATCTCTCCGACTCTCCCCGTCGATCGATCGATCGATCTATCGCCGGGTCCTTTATTCCTCTACTAGGCTTTCTGGCTCCGGTCCCGGATTTTGCGGCCTTTAACGGCTTTGATTTCCCTATGATTTTTGGACGGTTCGTAGGGTGGCACCTGCAGGGAACATTCCAATCCCCATTCCCGTTGCGCTCTCGCCTCGACATTGCGATTCTGATTCCGGTTCCTCTTTCTCTATGACGTTGCCTTTTGGAAGCCGTGTGCTGAGAACATGGTGCATTTCCATGAAGCATCTGGTTTCTTCCTCTAATCTTTATTTAGTACGTACGTTAAAATGGATAGGTCTTCTTTCTGAGCTCTAATTAGAAATGAAAAGTTATCAGTACTTGGTGTCACACTATTGCTAAATTTTGAGAGTGGAAAGGGAGGGACGATGGCCATGCTTCCCTGTTCCAGCTTGGTGTCACACTATATATATATATATATATATATATATATATATATATATATATATATATATATATATATATATATATATGATGGTGAAATGTCATATTTGGTTGGCCCAATTAATCTTTTGGAGGATGCTAACGTCCACGACTATAACTCTCTCCATGCTGATCATAATTCGCAATCACACAGCCAAGTTTCAAATTGTACATTCTGTAGGGCAATATTGTATATGTGGTTCTGGTAATATGGTTATCATAATAATATTTATTATAACTAAAATATTATGAGCAAAACCACATATACTTCCTCCGTCCCACTAGTGTCAAAAACGCTCTTATATTATGGGATGAGGGGAGTACAAGAAATTTTTTTGTCTGAAGTGTAGAACTTTTACGTGCTCCATGCACGAAAATATCTAGTCTAGTAAGTGGTTTTCAAAGAGCAGAGTTTCCAAAGCTCCACCTTTCTTTACAGTTTTATATGGCGGAAATATATTTCTATTCAAATGTAAATGTTCACAGCATTTTATTCATATTCTTTACGTAATGTCAGTACCAAATTAAAACACACCATATATCATACTCCCTCCATTTACTTATACAAGGCCACAAACTCGAATTACATGTACCCAAGTAAAAATTAATGTCTCCATTGTAAGCTAGCTTGTCTTCTTGTTTACCGGGTGATTTAATAGGGCCCATGCGGATTAGAGAAAATTGAGTGGACGTAAGGAAGAAAGTAGTTGAGAGTGTCATTATCATCCGTTGCATGAATGCACTAGTTAAATCATGGGTTGCTAGTACGAGGCAACACCATCAATTTTTGCCTCGGTTACTGCTGGTGGCATTGTATAGATGCAAAATATATTTCCCAAAATGGTCTTGTATTTAAAAATGGAGGGAGTATATGTTGCCACAAGTTTTTCCCGCAAAAAAAAATGTTGCCTCAAAAAGAACATTTAAATTGTGAATTTTGATTTTTTTCAGAGAACCAAAATATCATGGTGTCGTGGTAGTAATATCTTTGTTTGTATCGTGCAGTTTTTTAATCAACAATGCATAAAATTAATATCAACATTCACTCGAAATATTGTGAAAGGCCGCTTTGATCTGATTTTGGGAAGTTTAATGACCTTGTCCGGCCAATGATGGTGGATGGGTTGGGGGGGGGGGGGGCTTTGCCCTCCTACCTTCACTGGAGCATGTATGGTTGTCGTGCTATCATTGTTGCATTCCATAATTTCACTTAGTTCATATTTTCATATATAGTGTTGACCGATTTAGCGAACACACCTGGGGGTGGGGGGGGGTGCTCCTTCCCTTCCTGGACCATTTGTGCTATCTTTGTTGTATCTCACACTTTCACTCTGTTCATCTTCATATATCTTTTTTGTTGTTGTGGGTCACAAAAGATTGTTCAGTTTAGGTTTAGGAACCACATTTTATGCATGTTGCATCATGAGTCGCGTATGTTGTTTCTTCCAGTTGTGATGCAGACCATTAAGATTAGAGTTAATTACACAAAACCACAACTTCAGGTTAACTTATAACACTTTACCACAACTTTTGAGTTTTTAAATAAAAAACCACAACTTCAAGTCAATTTATAACACTTTACCACAACTTTTGAGTTTCTTTAACACAAAACCACAACTTCTGAACTAATTCTCAACATTGAGCCCAAATCTATCGGTCAACTTCTTTTAATAGCCAATCTGATTGATTGGGCCCACATGTTAGGACCTAAGTTGGAAAAAGGTGGCATGTGCGCATCTCCTATGTGGCCTACCATTTCCTCCTCTTGCCATCCCGTACCGGCGCTATCAACTCCACCGACGCATTGAGCAGGGAGCTGGTTGTTGGTGGGGTGGTCGAAATTCCGTGACAGGATGATCACTCCGAGCATCCTTGAAGGCGAGGTTCCTAGTGTCGCAAAGCCGCACCCGTCCGGACTATGGCATGGTTAGGCGGGGCACGCGAACTAGACAGAGAGGTCTTGGGGAGCTGCAGGTGAACGCATCGTCGAGGATACGATGATGTCGTATGCAGACTGCTATGTTACACATATCCAGTCAGCGCCACGTAGGAGGGAACTTGCTACCTAGAGCCTGACATGTGGGCCAAATCATTCAGATTGGCTATTAAAGTAGTTGACCGATAGATTTTGGCTCAATGTTGAGAATTAGTTCAGAAGTTATGGCTTTGTATTAAAAAACTCAAAAGTTGCGGTAAAGTGTTATAAGTTGCCCCGAAGTTGTGGTTTTGTGTTAAAAAACTCAAACGTTGTGGTAAAGTGTTATAAGTTATCCTGAAGTTGTGGTTTTGTGTAATTAACTCTTAAGATTATTACTTGCTGAAGCAACTGAAGTTATCTTATGGGAAACTTGGAGATATGGAAATAGTTGGAGCTTCTATGTGCAAATGCAATGTCCCATCCACGCATCTTCAAAAAAATTCCGACACTAAGGACCGCTTTTGTTTTCTCTTAGAATGAATATTCGGAGCCCCTGAAAACAGATTTATACCACTACCCCCCCCCCCCCCCCCCCCCCGCCCGCCCCACGCGCATCCATCCTGTTGTGACTATTGTGACTATGATATGTTATGTGTGCAATATTGTCCTCCTTTAACTTCTACAAATATGCAATAGCTCACTGGAGTCTCCAACTTTTTTTGGGGGCGGGGGGGGGGGGGGGGGGGGGGGGGGGGGGAAGAGCGAAAGATACAATGAAGAGCATCCTACTTTGGTGTCATGTTGGCATAGAGCCAATGGTGAACTCAGAGCGCTCCTTATAACCAAAAGCAAGGGCATTCTGGTGATGGAGAAGCCATAGAAGCTCGTATCCAGGCAGTTTGGGATGTCCACTTGAAAGATCTACCCTCCTCTCTCCCAAAAATACATTATGAAAAAGAATTGGAGAACGAGGTCTTCACTAAATGCCTTGTCAAAAGTGAGCAACGGAATCAACCACATATTGGTTACAACCCAGTGCAGATCTGGATATGGTCGTGTGTTGGTGCGCATGAACTCAAGATCCAAACTCCGATGAACTGCAATCTTGTACTTCTTGACCTTGAGGATCTCCTCATAAACCCATTGTTGGATATTGTTCCAGAAACAAGAACAAACATTGGGATCCGTGTCACGAATACATGGATCCTGCTCACGCTTAACGAGGTACTCCAGCTTGCCAATCTGATTAAGATCTGCAATGGCTATCAGATCATGATCTTCATTCTCTACATCAAAGTCAACATCATCTTCCTCGATCTCATCTTCTTGACCCTCGTGCCCACCAGCCACGTAGTGTTCATCTTCCTGAGAATCATATTCCTCATCTAACTCAGACTCAAAGGCTTGAATCCCTGTAGTCTTGGAGGTTGCCCTCTGACCCTAGAAAATTTAGGTGATGCGCTTTAACTCTATTCCTGACTAGACTTGTTAGCCTTGTGAACACACTTGGTTATACCATCATTGCCTTTGGTCTTCTTACGACGAGCATACCCAACCGCACCCGCAAAAAGATCTAAGAACAAACAAGGAAGAGTAGAATATGGATTAGTGCAAGAGTTCATGCAAGACTGACAGGTGATTAGGCAGCAATGGCTCCCCCGACCACTTCTTTGGCATCAACTCAATCACCTTGTTCTTTTTCCGCCTCGCCGGCATCCTCTATTTCTTACCTAAACCCTGCAGCCCTGCTTCCTATCATTCTATGAAAGAATGAAGAGATTTTGGTTTTCTCCTCGCTGATTGATGGAGCTCAAAACTGCTTGACGACCTCCGGCCCAAGCTATTCCAACCCCGAGTCGTGTTCCCTATCTACATGTGTGTCTTATCGTCCTTTTGGTCTTAGTTCGCCGGTTCAGGTCGGTTTAGAAGGAACCGGACAAAATGGTGATTTTTGTTATTGTGTTGTTTAATTTTTTATTTTTTATTATACCCGTAATTTGTTTAACAGATGAAGTTTGTTCAACTCTAGAATAATAATAGAATCACACAAACATTCATGTTTATCTTAAATTATGACCACTGGATAGCACGCAAGTAGATACAACACGTGCGCGGAGGCACGGGGATAAACCAAAGCAATCTACCACCTCTCTCACTCTCACTCGCTCATATGGCTAAGCCAATCACGTGACGTGATTATCACTTACTACTAACACAAACATCCATATATTACGCACGCTTACGTTACACCGGCAGCAGCAACGGCTACAAACAAACAGAAACAGGGCACTCGTGGAGGCATGGAATCGGGCGGCATCAGGAGGCGGCGGCGGCGGCGGCGCGCCGTGCGCGACGATCGGCTCAGGAGGAGGTGGCGACGCGCGGCTCCCATATGAAGAGCTGCCCGCTCAGCTGGCCGCACCGGCGCATGTGGTTGAGGAGCTCCTGCTTGCTCCGCCGCCTCCTCGTCGTCATCAGCACCTTGCCCTCGCAGGGCGTGGCAGCACTGCCGTCGTCTTCCGGGCCAGGCAGCGTCGCGGTCGCGCTTAGAGCCGGAGCTGCGGCCTCCGAACTGCTCGGAGGCTTGGGCGGCTGCTGCGGCGCAGCGGCGGTGTCATTGATCTCGGAGGCGTTGACGGGCTCGGCGCCGACGAACTTGTTGATGACGAGCGAGGAGCGGTGCACCCGCGCCCCACTGTTGTGCGCCTGGGGCTGCGTGCTGACCTTGACCTCGACGACGGTGCCTCTGTCCACGACCTGGACCTCCTCCTCGCCGTCATCCTCCTCCTCCTCCTCGCGGGTCTGCTCGTCGGCCTGCTGCTGGTCGGCTTCCTGGGCGCGGTTCTTCCCCTCGTCCTCGGCCGGGGCGGCGGTGTCAGCGAAGGAGAGGAGCAGGCGCCCGCCACGGCGCTGCGCGCGGAACAGGGTGTTGGACAGCACGGGGACGGCCTCGACGACGAGGCGGCCGTCGCGGCGGTGCTGCCTCATCTGCAGCGACCCGACGGTGCGGCGCGCCAGCGAGGGCAGCGGCGGCGGGAACGCGCGGGGCGGCATGGCGCGCGCGGCCACCCCGTCGGCGCCGCCCTCGCCGTCGTCGTCGTCGGAGCCCGGGCAGGAGCGGTCGGCGGCGTCGGAGAAGCCGTCGGAGCCGGTCTCGGAGCCGAGGCTCTCTGTGCAGATCTCCAGGCTCTTCTGGGTGAGCAGGCTGGAGGAGCGGCGCACGGGGGCCGGCACGTACGGCGCCTGCTTCGGCGTCAACGCCGGGGCCGCGGGCTTCTGCGACTGGATCATGTTCCATATGTCGTCCCTCTCGAGACGGCCGCCGTGGTCCGCCTCCTGCAGCGGCACGGCCTGCTCAGCAGCAGCAGCAGCCACCACCTTGCCGCCGGCGTCGGCCTGCTCGGCGTGGCACGGCAGGCGCCGCTCCGCGGTCTCGAGCGCCGTGAGTGCCATGTCTCGACGCGTCGCAGGTGGCGTCACAGGTACTTACTAGCTAGGGTACAGTGCTGCTTTGCGGGAAGAGTAGGTGCGTTTATATCGAGTGGCTGGTGCTGGGCTGGTTCACCTGGTGGTGACCGGGGTTCGGGAGAGCAGAGCAGAGCAGGCACACGAACAGAGAGAGAGAGAGAGAGGGAGCAGGGGGGGCGAACCGGGAGCGGGCACGCGGCGGCGAGATAGAAGCGGAGGAGGGCGGCTTGGCTTGACCGGCCGACTGACTGACTGGCTGACTGACAGGGCGTGTGTGTGTGTGTGAACTGTGAAGGAGACGAGAGGCGGAGGAGGACGGCGGAGGGATAAGCTCGGTAGACTGACTCTAACGCGCGTCTGGGTTTCGCGCTGTTTCTGACTCGTCGTTTGGCTGTGCCGGGGGAGAGGGAGGGAGGGAGAGGGGCTCCGCTCGCTCTCGCTCTCGCTTCGGCTGGGGGCTGGGAGGCGCGCACACACGATAAGAAACCGGAGGGAGGGGCGGGGGGTATTTGTAGGGGGGCTGCGCCGCTGCTCACCACATATCCCACTAGCATGGGGGGAACAGATACTTTTGCCGCCAGTGGGAGGGCCCCTCCGTGACATATGCGCACTCCACTGCCAAAAAATCGGGCAAAACCACACGCACACTGCTATATCACCGAATGAACATGTTTGCATCTTTCATCTACAGTGTTCCACAGAGGCAGGTGCCTCGGCATCTATATTATCTCCTTCTTTCTTGGCGGGGACAATATTCATATCATCTTATCACTCTTCCAATCCAATTGAAACGGCCATGGCTCAGTCAATCATTTGATGGTTACCAAGCCATGTCAAGATTTTCTCATCATTTTGCGCTCAAGCGTGGCCGGACTTGATTTCGAAATCGGCACCATGAGAAATAGCCCGACCATTTCTGTTTAGTTATGTGCTACTATATGACACCCTTTTAAAGTCCATCCTTTAGCAAGCAACCGGAACATGGAATCGCCACTAATAACAAAAGAGACCGCGAATTGTTTTCCTTTTTAGCAATAAGTCAATTCCCTTTGCATTGTAGGAGTAGTATATTTGATCGTCATACAAAAGCCTCAAAGTGTACTTAATTGAAGGCATCGATTGTGGAGAGAGCTGGGAGCAAATGCCGCCCCTCCATTTAGTCTGGGGGCATTTCCTACTTCATGCATCAAGGAACATGTTCCTTTCTTTTCTTTCTTTTTACCCGTATAATTCATAAGTTGACATGGAATGGAATAGATTGCCCGTGTATATTGTCCAGAGAATACTTAAAGAGACCATTGAACGGAGGGAGTTCAACCCTTTTGAAATCTTTGTCTTACAGGCCGAATCTACCTTGTAATTTATTTCCATGGACTACGCTATGTATCTCCATCTTATAATGTTATTACAGATCTAAGAATACTAAGGGCATCTCCAACGCTGACCCGCAAATTTCCTCTCGCATCCGTCCGCAAGCAGGGTGGGTCAGTCCGCGGACACGAATGTGGAAGCCGGATATCCGCATACATTTCAAGCCGGGTTCCAACAAACTAGATGAAATTCATCAAACCCAGCATAATTCATGAAAGTCCGGATAGAAAATAGCATAAATCATGCATACATAGCATGCAAATAAGTTTAGCACGGCAATAGTTCAAATTCAATGAGATTAACCGGATGTTCAACAAGTTTCTCATGAACGGATCATGTCATCCCACACATACTGCCCCTTCAGCTTCATCCAACAGTGTATGTACGTAAAGGTCATCCCTCTATCCCATGGTACATCACCGCAACGCGTACGGGCTACACAACGTGTAGAGCAACATTGAGCAAATGAGTGATTCAATATACAAGTTGAGTAAGAAGAAGTAAAACTTACAATCTCCTTCGCTGTCGTGCGCAATGGCCACCTTGCCACCAGCCGAGCTACTGTGTCACAAAACTTTGTGATGGTGGTTTGTATGGCGTATCATCGATACGATAACGAATTTACATTGTGATCATGGATGATGTGCATGTCGTAGGGCGCAATGTGCTTTCGTGCGTGAAACAAATCATACGCGTTGCTAGAAGAGCCCCCTTCTGCTCCTGCCTTTGAAATCCAAGACTACGGCCAATCACACATCGCACAACAACTCTTCCTCCATGGTCGAGTACCCCGTCATCCTTCGTACTCTAAAAACGACATGACGTATGAAAATAAGCTCAACATCATTTGACTGAACACCTACTAGGTGTGGTGTCCGCCATGGACGTCATCGACAGGGGGCGGAATGTACCTGGCTGTGGACGGGTCCTGGGTGGACGGCGCTGTCATAAAAAGCAAGCAGGTGCTTAGGTGCTAGTTGCAGACGTCCGGCAATGCCTATGCGGCGGTTGGACAATTGATATAGCAAAGGCTAATTTTATATTGTGTTGATATAACAAAGCATCTCAAAAGTACTTTTGAAATATTGATATAGACAATTCCATGATATAAAGGAATAAAGATTCAAAGATGAAACGTGGTATTGTGATCACCGTGCCACGTGTAATGGAGCAACACTTCCTTTGGTACGCTGCTGGCGCTCCTAGTCCTACCTTACTTTGCTCTCATGTGACGCCTCCATCTGCAGGCATCACCCTCTTTAGAGCATCTTCAATTGATAATGTATTCCCTTGCCTTCGTCTTCTTCTATAGCGCACCCATTCCGATGGGCGGCGGGTTCGCGCGGCCACCGCTTCGCGTCGCCACCACAACCGCGGCAGCTTTCTTCTTCGGCGGCCACCAAACGGGGGGAGGGGGTGTGAATCGGGGACGGTGATTTGGGGGTGGCATGGCAGCGACGACGGTGTCGGGAACGGCGGGAGACACGGGGCTAGCCATGGCCCATGGGAAGGTGCGGCGGAGCTACGGTGGCTGCTGCGGAATCGGGGAGAGGAGTCCATAGCAGCCTGCAATAGGCGGGAGGGCGAGCGTGCGGCAGAAAACTTCTGCTTGGCGGTTGGGCGTTCGCGCGGCGTGATTTGATTTTACTCGTGCGGCAGTTGGTGATGTAGATTTGTATCACCAAGTGATGTGTTTTACATCTAGAGTATAAACTGAGATTTTTTTTTATCTACATCACTGTTAAAGCACTGTTTTGAGGGCTAAATGATGTAAATTTTGAGTATTTACATGTCTACGTTATCTATTGGAGATGCTCGTATGCACTTCCTCCTACCGCCTTTCCTCTAAATCTCTAATGCTCTTCGTCGCAGCGCATCTCGCCCGCACACAGATGTATGCATCACATGGTGGCAGAAGGTGTTCGCTTCTTTCGAACCAGAGAGTTCGCCCCTAATTTTCCGCATTATTAAATTCGGAACTTTTAGTCAGGAAACCATCGTTCAACACAAGGTTATAGAAGTGCGCTTGGATCGCCGCTGGTATGCAAAGCCAATGCATGTGTTCGGTGCGAGGGAAATAAGTAAATAAAACCTAGAGAAAAGCCGGAAAAGCACCAGATTGCTTAGCTGCATTTCTGACTTCGAATGGACAATGTATGGCGCAGATGCTTGCAAGTTCCGAGAACTCCTCATTATGCATGTGTCGGCGCCACTGGCAATGATTTTCCTTGCTTTTCTTCTCTTGTGTTCGTTCAAGACTGATGTTGACGCAGTACGGACCGTGTGCACGTGTAACATCATCCTATTACAAGTTAAACTTTCATACAACTAAAGGATTTAATCAAGTCTCACTGTCTCAGTTAGCGAGCTCCAGGGCGCTGCTCGTGTTAGCGAGCCCCTGAAGGCTAAATTTCGTGTTTTGACCTTTTCTTAAAACCTATTTGAGATTTAATTTTAGTTTGATTTTTTTTTAAGATTTAACCTTTTTGCTACCGCTAGAGATCATGGTGGTAGGGTATAACAGCCTACCGCCAAGGTCCCTGGCGGTATGGTTGCATGTCCTATCGCCAAAAAACTCCTAAGTATTGAACACAGCGCATGCTCGTGCCTACCGCCAAGCACCTTGACGGTAGGGTTATGCAGGCTACCGCCAGCCCGGTTGGCGGTAGCAATGTTTCCTACCGCCAAAGTTCCTGGCGGTAGGCTATTAGACCCTACCGCCATGGACTCCGGCGGTAACAAAAGGGTTAGATCTCGAATTTTTTCAAACTAGGGTCAAATCTCGAATAGGTTTTAGAAAAGGGTCCAAACACGAAAATTTGCCGCCCCTGGACGACCGAGGAAATTGGAACGTGCAACTACTTAATCAACATTTAGCTTGGTATGTACATAATGAAATAGTATATCATAAGCTACCACCTTCAATTGAAGCTTCCTGCAGATTTCTAATTAGCTATGATGAATCTCTTCGATGCATCAATCATTTTCCAACCACTGACATCATCAAAGGGAAGATGATGTTGCCGCCGATTCGGTATAGTTCTACAATGATAAATACAGCAACACAACGTGCAACCACGGTTCAGCGGTCTGCCCCGCGCGGGTGGTCGCGTGAAGTTGAATGTTGACGGGTCGTTCGTTGACACCGATGGTGGATTAGCAGGAGTCGGTATGATCCTACGTGATAATGACGGCAACATTATATTCTCCGCTTGTCGTTCCATCTTGCATTGTTCCGGACCGCTCTAGGCTGAGCTGTTGGCATGCCAAGAGGGATTAAGCCTTGCTCTATAATGTTCTACTCGCCCGGTAGACATCGAGATGGATTGCATGGATGCGGTCAAGTTGATCAAGTCGCCTACCCTTGACAGATCGCCACATAGAATGATAGTTCAGGATATTAAGAGGCTCTTTGGTGAAAGGGGTATATCTATTGCTCATGCAAGTAGGAATCAGAACGTTGTTAGCCACACCCTTGCTGTTTTCGAACGATCAGAGGGCTGAACTGCAGTTTGGTTATGGTCTGGACCTGCAGACGTTCCTCTGCTATGTAGGAACGAATATTCCAACAGTTGAGCAATGAAATCCTTTTAACCCCGCAAAAAAAGTCTCAATTAAATGGCATAACATGCAAAAAAGGAAAAAATAAAAAATAAAATTTTGCACGGATCTCAATGTAACATCTGATGGATATAATATCGACTGAGACTTCATTAAATCCTAGTCGACTGAGACTTAGCAAGACTGCTAAAAAAGGGTTAAAACTTTCTTAATGAGTCTAGGCGATATACTCTTATAAACCCACAAGCCCGCTCATTGATGGTACAGTACTGTCGATCATCCAAATTGTACCCTCAATCACCCAAAACCACCATTACAGTACAGGCGCATGCAGCGTGTCCACCGTACGTGCAACGGTGCAAGTGACGATAACACAGCGTCATTCGTGCTAGCTGTGCGAGTGCAAGACAAACGCCTGATCAGCGCGCAGATGGGAAGGGTCCAGGCTACACACGCAGCTAGTACGATGCATCCTCCAAAACCAAGCATGTACACTGGCATCCAACCAAGGCGCTGGCGTCGTTTCCGGGCACCGCTCAGTCCTCTGGCGCTCTGCCTCTTCAGCAAGACCAACACCCGCCGGCCGGCTGGGGGCGGCGTCTTGCTCCGGGCAACTCGAACTCCGCGGCCGTATGCGCGTGTGCCGGGCCGAGGACGATGGGCCGTAGGGTGGGGCGCGTGCCATGGACGGGCCACCGCACGGGCGGCGAGGGGGGGAGGAATCTGGTGGCGCTGCAGTGCAGGTGCAGGTGCAGGTTCGCCCGCGTATGCGGACACTGCAGGCCAGCTGGGCGGGGAGAATCGATCGTCCACGCATCGCGCGACGTGCCCGCCGCCCGTTTCAGGGGCCAGCGGCGGCGGTTTTCTTTTCGATGCCACACCTAAACCTAATCTGGACAGGACAGGTAAAATATCTCGAGCTTTTGGTAAAAGTTGGGCATGCAACAGAATCGTCTTTCGTTCGCACGAAGCTCTAGCCCGTCTCCGTCAGGAAAAACAGTCTTGCTAAGTCTCAGTCAACTGAGATTTGATTATGTCTCGATCCATGTTATATTCGTTTGATCTTGCATGAATATCAGTGCAAAATTTTCATTTTTTTTTTGTCTTATAAAGTGCCCCAGACTCTCGCCCCCTCGCGTCGCCCCCGCGGTCGACCCGGGGGCAAACCCTAGCCGCCGCTTCTAGCACCTCCTCCGCCCCTGTCCATCCTCGCCGCCATCCGCAGCGTTGTCGGGCAAAGCCTGGCCAGGGAGGACCTGCTGTTCGGGGAAGAGATGTTGTGGATGATGGGCTCCGAGTACCACCAGCAGTGACGATGGTGTGGAGGTTGTCAGGTGGTGCGGCGTTGTATCCACTGCATAGATGACGACGAGTTTTGGCGGTATAGTGCAGCTGCATATCGACGACGAATGCGACTGGATGGATGAGCGCAGGGCGGTGGAGCCGTCTGGCGTCATGATGGCGTCGACGGCAGCGAAACCGGGCAAGGTAGATGCAGCAGTACAACACTGAAGATGGATTAGTGGTAGGTGGCTGTGGCCAGGGGTGGAGCTAGGCTAATGCAAGGGTATGCAATGCATACCCAATGTTTTTTGCAAGAAAGTTTCAATATGTAAGCGCCTGTACGCCTTTTTAGATCTTGTAGCTGTCTAGTTGTACGTAGAAACGATGAAAAGAACGATTCAGCACCTATATTGGGCTGGTATTATGCGTCTATGCTAGTGGGCTTCCTTGACGCTTAATGCTGGCCGATTTGATCGAAGTCCAGGACATCGAGCCAGCGCCTCGACCGCTGAAAAGAAAAGGCAACGCCTCGAGCCTGTGATTTCGCTGACACAACCGCCGCATCGTGAAATTTTGGCGTCGCCACGCCGCATGCCCGCGTCAGCCATCCGAACAAATCGCCGCATCAATTTTCGGCCGTCGCAGATCGCCGCTTCTCGCCGATCGATCTGCTTAGTCTGCCCATGTCCTCCTTCCCAGTCGCATCTGCCATCTACCAGACAAGTCCTCAACGGAGGTGTGCGCAATTCGGTTTATTATTTTTTATATCTTCGAATTGTTAGTAGAGAATAGATGATTATCTTCATTTCCTATTTTTTTATTAATCTCTTGTAGCATCCAGTCAATTTTGAGCGTGATTTGCATTAGCTCGCTATACAACTTGTGCAGAAGTGCAAGAAAAACAGGTTGAATTTTCGTATTTTATCCATCTAAAATCCAGAATTATCAACATTCAAATTTGTAAGACTGTCCGCGATGCCACCAACTCACTACCTAACATGTATTTTTTTGTGTATATATTAAAACTGAAGAACAAGTATGGTGATTCGAAGCGTTGATGGGACAAAGCTTCAAAGGCGTTGAAGATAAGTTCAACATCAACACCAACACCGGTATCTATCGATGTTTGAAAGCCAAAGAGTAATTTATAGTTTTGTTGTTATTATTATGAACTTTTTTAAGTCATACATTGTTGTGTAGAAAATTATTTTTTGACTTTGCATACCCATGTCGAAAATCCTGACTCCGCCACTGGCTGCGGCGGCCTCATACCCGGCAGGCGTCCTGGTTGAGAAGTTCGCCGGACTGGTGGGTACCCCATACCCGGCAGACGTCCTGGTTGGGACCTCAGGTCTTAGCTGTTAGGTTTGGATGCGAGATCTGTTTGATATTAGCCTCAGATTATCAGCGCCCCTTCATCAACTGGTTAGGAGTACCGACAGATGTTGCCTAGACAGGGGTTTTAATCTTACTGTTGTATGATTTTGTACGGTCTTGTATGAACAATTAATAAAATAACTACATGCATCGTCATGCAGAGGCCGGGGTCCTTCTCCATTTTTAAAAAGAATATTGTATAACTTGACTGAGACTTGGCTAAATCTTAGTCAACTGAGACCTAACCACATCTCAGAGAAAAACCATTTGCAACCACCCGGTGCGCTTCGAAAGCATATAGCACGGGGACGAGGCGTGTTACCGTGAACTGTAGGGGGCGGCTGCTCTCGATACTCGTCAACGATCCCCAATTGCACTGGATCGGGTGTGATCCATGTCGAGTAGCGACGAGCATCCAAGGGATTAAAACGGCAGCACGGTGCGCTCGCCTTAGCCGCGCATTTGCGTCTCCAGGCACATATGCAGGGGTTCGTGGGAAGAGCTCGCACATGCATCGGTTGAGTTAGTGCTCGTTTTCTGACTCCATTTTCCTTGGTGAAAATGGGGGCCATGCATGTGGCCCCTTTCATGGGAAAAAAAAAGTCAGTGCTCGTTTTGCACCCAGCGGCGTGCGTCGTCATTTACATTGTCACCGGGTGACGTCGCAGCTTGTTTAGATCGGTGAATTGCTGCGTGGGGCGCTACGTACACGTGGTCGGTGCCCGCATCTGGGTCTGTGTGGAAGCAGACGGGGAAATTTTGACAAGTCCACGTCCCCGTTGGGTGTTCGCCGTACGATTCTTTCACGTATGTGTCAGCACATGTGTGGAAGCTAGTAATGCTGTACGACAAGTCTGCAGGAGGGAGGGAGAAGATGGTTAGTGTACGCCTGATTAGACGAGCTGTAGCCCACAACAACAACGAAAGACCGCCTGCCGATCGTCCATTCTGATCTGAATGCATGCAGCCTTTCGCTATCCATGTGCTCGATGCAGAAAAGTCTAACCAAAGCCTACTGGCTCCTCCCTCGGTTCCTAAATACAAGTCTTTCTAGATATTCCAACAAGTGACTGGAAGCTCAAGCTTGGTTCTCGAAATTAACTATGAATTCACTCAGATCTCAACTCTGTTCATGCGAGTTTCAACGAGAGAGGAGGAAGATTACAGCCAATTCACTCACGCCAGCTATCCTATCCATTCCTCGGCCGAAGCCGCCAGCCACCCGTTACAGAACTAGGACAAGTCATCATATAGACAGTGACTAGCGGGCCCGTTCTAGGCCTCGCAACCTTGCCGACGCCTGGGCTCTCCTCTTGGGCCTGGCCTGTTCTGCGCTTGCCGGATCCTTCTGTAGCGATTCAGGCATTGTCGATGTGTCCTGGTCAGTGCTGCTGACAATCCCGCCTGGAAGGAAAACGGCTTGCCCCCAAGCCGGTGTGCGCGAAAATTGTTGCTTCAGCATGTCTTGGTCTTCCCAGGTTGCCGACGATACTGGAGAATGGCTCCACTTGACCAGTACTTGAGCCACCGTCTTGTCCCCATGCGAAACCAAGCGACGATCGATGAAGTAAGACGGAACCTGCAGGTGAGCTGTTGTTGAAGGAAGAACAGGCAATACCTGCTGGTCTGGTTTGACCTGGCGCTTGAGCAAGGAGACATGAAAAACTGGGTGTACTCTGCAGTTGTCCGGCAGCTTCAGCTTGTAAGCCACTGCACCGATCCGGGCCAGTATTTCAAAAGGTCCAAAGTATTTAAGGGCCAGCTTCTGATTTGCGCGGGGGGCGATAGAAGACTGAATGTACGGTTGCATCTTGAGGAACACCGTGTCGCCTACCTTGAAACATCTTTCCGTTCGGTATTTATCAGCCTGAATCTTCATTCGCTGCTGCATACGTAACAAGTGCTGTTTAACTGACTCCATGATCACATGCCTGTCACGCAACCACTGTTGAGCGTCTGAACTGCCAACAGCGTCCACTGGAGATATGCCAAAATAACGGGGAGGGTGCCCATAGACCAGTTCAAATGGAGTACGGCCAGTTGAAGAGTGTCAATTTGTATTATACCACAATTCACAGAGCGGGAGCCAGCTGAACCAACTATTCGGATGGGCGCTGATAAAACATCTGAGATACCCTTCCACCTGCTGGTTCACCCGTTCGGTTTGCCCATCAGTCTGAGGATGTTGACCCGAACTCATGCGCAGTTTAATACCTGTTTTGTTGCACACCTCTTTCCAAAACGAGCTGGTAAAAACTGGATCGCGATTAGAAACCAGCGATACAGGAAGGCCATGCAGACGGTACACACGATCCAAGAATTGTTCTGCCACTGTGGTAGCTGTGTAAGGGTGCTTGAGAGAAATGAAGTGCCCATACTTAGTTAGTTTGTCCACAATCACCAAAATGCAGTTGTAATGCTATGAAACAGGCAATCCTTCTATGAAATCCATTGTCATCATTTCCCACGGCTGTGAAGGTATAGGTAAAGGCTGCAACAGATCTGGGTAGGGAACTCTGTCAGGTTTAGCAAGTTGGCATATCTGACACTATTGCAGTACAACTTTGATCATTTGCTTCATTTTCTTCCAATGGAACAGCTGAGATATTCCGCGGTAAGTCACTAGAAACCCGGAATGACCCCCAGCCGAACTAGCATGTAAACTGTCGATGATCTTGCGCTGTAACTGTTCATTCGAGCCAATCCACAGTCGTTTCTTGAAACGAAGTAACCCTCCTTGTAGAGTAAAATTAGAGACAGCTGATGGATCAATGGCCAACTTCTGTAGGATTGCAGTAACATGAGAGTCTGAAGTATAATTATCCATGATTTCCTGCACCCACGCTGGCTGTATAGCTGATAGAATATAGCAATCTCCTGATAGACGAGGGCGTCTAGACAGAGCGTCAGCAACCTTATTTTCAGTCCCTTTCCTGTAAATGATTTTGTAATCCAAACCAAACAATTTGGTTAAGGCTTTTTGCTGCCAAGCTGTATGCAGACGTTGCTCTATTAAACTGACTAAAGCCTTTTGATCAGTTATAATGTTAAACTCTTTTAGTTGCAGGTAGGAGCGCCACTGTTCCACTGCTAGCAGAATTGCCAAAAATTCCTTTTCATATACCGACAGTGTCTGATTTTTGGGGCCCAGGGCCTTGCTGACAAACGCTATGGGGTGCCCCTCTTGTGATAACACAGCACCTATGCCACAGTCACTAGCATCTGTTTCGACGGTAAATGGTTTCTGGAAATTTGGCAAAGCCAGGACAGGAGCAGTAACCAAGGCTTGCTTCAGTGTCTGAAAGGCTGTGTCCTCAACACTGGTCCAAACAAACACAGCACCCTTGCGCAGTAAGTTAGTCATGGGCTTGGCAATAACTCCAAAATGGCGAATACATTTTCTGTAGTAACCAGCTAATCCCAGGAAACTTCTGACCTCTTTCACAGACTCAGGTTGTGTCCATTGTTCAATAGTACTTATTTTCTCAGGATTTGTAGACTTCATCCTTGCTGATAATGTGACCCAAATAGAGTAGTTTTTGAGAAGCAAATTCACACTTGGAAAGCTTTACATACCATTTGTCCCTTCTCAAAACTTGCAATACTCTTCTGACATGCTCTAGATGCTGTTTTAGTGTTTTACTGAAAACTAGGATGTCATCAAAGAATGTAATCACAAAATTTCTAAGCATGTGAGGTTCTTCAGACAAGGATACATGGATGGCCCCTTGAAAAGTATTTGGAGCTCCTGTCAGGCCAAAACCCACAACTAGGAACTCAAAATGCCCATGGTGCGTTTGGAAGGCTGTTTTATACTCTTCTCCAGGGGCTAATCTTATTTGGTGGTATCCAGCCCTGAGATCCAGTTTCGTAAACCATTGTGCACCATGGAGTTCATCCAATAGCTCATCAATCACAGGCATAGGGTAATTTCCCTTGATTATCAGGGCATTGAGGTGTCTGTAATCCACCACCAATCGCCAGGTGTGATCCTTATTTTTAACCAAGAGAATTGGAGAAGAAAATGGACTGTTACTCCTTCTGATTACACCAGAATCTAACATCTCCTGAATTTGCCTTTCCACTTCATCCTTTAGTTCTGGTGCTAATCTGTATGGCCTGTGTGAAAAGGGTCTGGCTCCTGGAATAAGAGGTATAGAATGATCACAGGCTCTCTCTGGTGGTAATCCAGTAGGGACAGCAAAAACATCCTGAAACTCATCCAACAGCTCCTGAATTTCTGGCAACATAGTTTGAGCATTTTCATCAGTAACTACAGACAACTCTATGATGGTATAAGCAAATTCCACAGGTGTTGCCCCTTGAATTGTTACTGTTTTTCCATGTAAAGGAAAAGACATCCATTGCTGTTCCCAGTCCACAGTCATTGGGCTATGTTTAGCCAACCAATCCATTCCCAAAATCCCATCATAGCAGCTAAGAGGCAAAATCTTGAGGTCATGCTCGAACTGTACACCATTTACTGACCAATTGCACATGGGCACAAAGCTGGAGCAGCTCATTATTCCCCCATTAGCTACTTTCACCTTCAGTGTTGTACATGCCTGCACTCCTGTCATTGTGTTAGCTGAAACAGTATCTAGGAAGGAGTGGGTACTGCCAGAATCCACTAAAAAGGTCTTCTGTTGTCCCTGGAGTGTAACAATCAACCGAAAGGCTTTACTGCTAGCTGACCTTCCTTCGACGGCCTTAGAAATGGCCATTAGATTGACCTCATCATCCTCATCTGACCCAAGCTCCTCTGAAGATGTACACTGGAAAAACTCCACCATTTCCTGCACCACATGAAGTGACACAGTTTGCTTGCACTGGTGATCACGGCTCCATTTCTCGCCGCATGTAAAACACAGTCCCATGGCCCTGCGGTAAGTTCTCAGAGCCTCCCATTTGTCTTCTCCAAGTTTCTGTTTCTGAACATCTGAATTGTTTCGTCTGTCTTCAGTGGATTTGCTCGCGGCTGGTTTTACAGTTGACGTTGTTTGTGCGAACTGTTGGCGTCTGATCGCTTGATGAGACTGAGGGATTGAACTGGTCAGTGATTCATGTAACAGAGCCAACTCGTAAGCTGCATCCAAGTCTGTCGGCTGTTGCAATGCCACCAAAACTCTGACCGAAGGATTCAGACCATCTATGAACTTGGTGAGATAATGCACAGATTCAGGCACGGCCTCATAAGCAGACAACTGGTCATAGAGCTCAGCAAATTGTTCCACATAATCTTCCACTGAACCTGTTTGAGAGATGCTATGAAATTTTCGTACCAGTGCCTGATGTTGGTTACGCCCAAATCTGCACTGTAGCAGTTGCAGAAATCCTCCCACGGTGCATTTGGTGCTCGTCGCTGAACCGATTCCAACCAGCGCGCTGCTGGGCCCTCGAACAAGGTGGATGCAAACTGAACCCATAACTGACGCGGTGTGCCGCTCATGCTGAAATAGTCTTCACATCTCGTTTGCCAGAGCCTTGGATTCGAGCCATCGAAACGGGGCAGATCAATGTGAGGGCCAAAACCGTAGGAATCAGTATTGTCTCGTTGCAATTCAGTCAGTCTTGAACTGAGTACAGAGCTCTGATCTGGTCTCATACCTCTGGCTGGAGGCGGAACGTAAGGGGCGTGGTCCCTTCCCTTGACTGATGGAGCTCTGCGGCTGCCCTCCGGGGCCGCGTCGGCATTACTGTACGCGCCTTGCTCTGCTGGCGGAGGTCGAGTGATCGGGGACGCAGAAGAAGCGGGCGGTGGTCGCTCCAGGCCGGCGCGAAGCTCGTCCATGTCGACGCCGATCGACATCTTGAGGTCGTCGATGCGCGTCGTCAGATCCCCCACGATGGAGCGCATCGATTTCGCTGCTTCCTCATCTTGACGCTTGAAACGAACGTCGAGGGACTCCGCCAAGTCGGCCTTGAGGAACTCGTACACCGCCTTCGTCGCCGGCGATAAGCTCTCCATTACTTCACGGCGGCGTCAGGCCGCAAATCTCGTCGCATGCGGGTGGTGGAGGGGAACTGGCGGCGCCAGGATCTGAGGCTCTGATGCCAATTGTAAGCTCAAGCTTGGTTCTCTTGAAATTAACTATGAATTCACTCAGATCTCAACTCTGTTCATGCGAGTTTCAACGAGAGAGGAGGAAGATTACAGCCAATTCACTCACGCCAGCTATCCTATCCATTCCTCGGCCGAAGCCGCCAGCCACCCGTTACAGAACCAGGACAAGTCATCATATAGACAGTGACTAGCGGGCCCATTCTGGGCCTCGCAACCTTGCCGGCGCCTGGGCTCTCCTCTTGGGCCTGGCTTGTTTTGCGCTTGTCGGATCCTTCTGTAGCGATTTAGGCATTGTCGATGTGTCCTGGTCAGTGCTGCTGACAGTAACTACATACGGAGAAAAATGAGTGAATCTACACTCTAAAATATGTTTACATACGTCCGTATGTTATAGTTCATTTGAAATGTTTAAAAGGACTTATATTTAAGAATGGAGGGAGTAGTAGTTAGATCATCGTTAACTAAGCTCTAAATTAACCATCATCCGTTCTGTACATGCATGCATAAACCTAAACAGAGTTTGTAATCTTCTTGGGACGGCGCCTCGCCGGTGATTAACTACGAGCCACATGGTATCACAATCGATCCGTCCCAGAGCTCGCGGCCTGCAATGCTTGGGGAAGCTGGTGCCACGTGTGGCCTCCATGCACCACCAGGGAGTAGTGAGTCGTCCAAGTGCACCGTATGCCCCCAGCCACGAGTCTGCTTCAGCTCTACTGGAAGAATATAACGGTCGATAGGAAGGAAGGAAGCCTCAAACTTACTGTAAAGCGCGTGAGAATGAGGGGCAGCCGTTCCGTTTTCGCACCTGATGCCCGTTAGTTTATATCCGTTGAGAACTACTGTAGTACGAGCTCATCCGGTCGGCCTGCCTGTGACTGGATCGGAACCTAGTACGAGCTTCTCAAGGCAAATATCTAAATATGACGGAGATAACTATCCGTCCAGTCAGTCTCAAAGGCCTGCAGCATTTTCGGGCAAGATCTTTTGTACCGGCCTGAGTTTCATCTCCAACAAGTTTGAAAGGTTCTTTCAACATGGAATTCTGTGTGTGTGCGCGCGCGTGTGTGTGATAACCTAATTGTGTCCTCACTCCTCACCTTGTATCTACTGTGACCTTAGTTTGATTCAAACTAGCTTTGGGTCGGGTCACCTAGGTGCACTACATAGCTTTTTGAGAAAATTCCTTATTTGACACTATCTTAAAATCTGCTTCCTTATTTGACACTGAAAAAAAATTCTTCCCTATTTGACACAAGTATTAAATTTTATTCCCTATATGACATTTCCATTCATTTTGAGCCTAAATGACACCTGAAAAGACTATTTTGCCCCTCATGTGGTATGTGTGTAGGGGGCAATAGCACACACAGGCAGCACCAGTGCGAGGACAGGAGCACACACAACAACATATATACATTCACCAACACACACGCACGCGCGCACACACGCAACAACACGCACGCGCACGTGCACACACACACGCAGCAACACACATGCACGCGCACGCACACACGCAGCAACACACACGCACGCAGCACACACACATACACAAACACGCAGCAGCAGCACACACGCAGGCAGCACATAGGCACGCAACAGCGCACACACACACACGCACGTACACACGCAGCGGCACACATGCACACACATGCAGCAGCATCACACATGTGCGTGTGCACCCACACACGCAACAGCACACACGCGCGCACACCCATACCGCATGAGGGGCAAAATCGTCTTTTCAGGTGTCATTTAGGCTCAAAATGGACGAAAGTGTCGTATAGGGAATAAAATTTAGGTCTAGTGTCAAATAGGGAAGAAATTTTTTTCCAATGTCAAATAAAGAACCAGATTTTAAAACAGTGCCAAATAAGGAATTTTCTCTAGCTTTTTCAAGATGTTGCTAAATGATTTTTGTTTGTTTGGCAGGAAAGTGTGAGAGGGCACGTCTTTTTCTTTAGATACAAAAGGAAAGTCAAGTAGAAATGCCTGTCATAGCATAGAAGGATGGCACATACGCCAATTACCCATGCAAAACTATGAAAATTTGCAGGTGAAGGGGCGCGCACCTGCGCATCCGTCTAGAGCCGTTGATCTACGCCGTGATCCGAAAAGTTGTTTCGGGATAAATTGCCTGAAAAATGGATGCATCTCGGAACCCTCTCAACACGACACAATATACGTGTTTATCTTGTACAAAGACTTTGTCCAACAGTTCCTGCACATCCAAGTTCCTATATGTACAGTGCATCTTCCCGTCATGTTCAATTCCTTCTTTAATCTTATTACCCGGTTCTTCTTTCCAATCATGTTCCAGCCAGTCATTGTTATTGTTCACCTTCTTCTTCTTCAGTGCACTTGTTTCAACCTGACCTGTCAGTACGTCTTTTTCTTTACATTAAAAGAAAACCGAACAGAAATCTCTGCCACGGCAGAGAAGAATGACACATACATGAATTACTCACACAAAACTCTAATGGATCTCCATACCTCATCCTTGGCAAGGATTGCCTGCCGGCAAAAGGATATTATATTCTACATCTCATTACAAAATACCATGCGTCCCATTTCAAACACTAAGACAATTATTCCTAAACCAAGAACCATGACTTACATTCTCAAAAGGTGTGCACGCGCTCAAATTTCAACACTATTACAATTGTAATTGTCCGAATCAAACATTGGTATTTGTATTTTGATTGAAATTGAGTGTTTATGTTTGATAATCTGAAATATCATGATGAACATTGGTTTTCTTATTTAGTAGATATATACATGACTTATGTTATTACTCATTAATCAAATTAATAATTTGTTATAAATCCGTTACAGAACTCAAGGCCATTAAACCTACTTACAGGCATACGTGATTTATTCTCATTCCATTTATTGGATTTTCAAATCAAAGGAATGTGTGAAGTAAAGGATTGGGATGCCCTCTCCACCCCAAACCTTATAATTTTTTCATGAGGACTCTCCTGGTGCTAAGAATCCTTAGGAATTAGGCTAATATGGACACAATCCCAAGGAATATAGTAGCTCAATTCCTATTAAATGAATTGTTATACACAGGAAAAAATCATGTGGGAAGATATCATATGGGAATCACAAAAAAATCATAGGGCTCATTCAGTCTATAGGATTTCCAAAACAAAGAGAATAAGAAAAGTAAACGATTAGGATGTCCTCTGCACGTCAATCCTTGGGAATTACGTCAATATAGCTAGACACAATCCTAAGGAAGCTAGTACGACGGTTCCTGTGAAACAAAGTGCCATGCATAGGGGGGTGGGTGGGTGGGAATCATGTGGATATTTCTCCAAAAATCGTACGAACTGAATGAGCCCTAAAAAAATTCCAGATTAAAAAGGTGTTGGTTTTCTAGAACTTTCAAACTTTACATTCAACAATTTCATCCTTGTCCATTTCAAACAAAGAAGTATTTCATCCTTGATTGATAACTGATAGCCTGAGACATGGCAGGCACATGCATCTCACACGCAGGGATCATCATGCAATTAGAAAAGGAACAAAACACGGTTTATGCTTATCTCTTCATATTAAAAATGGGAAATCTTGGAGACTAAAAAAGATAACAATACTTATATTATCTCAATCGTGATATTTTTCTCAATTACGCCATAAACATCAGGCCGAGAAACAACAGTTTCTAGAAACGAGCGAGAGAACAGCAAATCGGGGGCAGATATTCTCCCCAAAAGAGAATGCACGGTATCCACTCTTAGCCCCGTGTTCGTACGTACGCGAGGGATGCTTGCAGTAACATTGTCCTCTTTTTAACTGTGTGCATTAGCAAAAGGGAGATAAAGAAAGGCGATTCGATATCTATCTGTAGCTGCTGCCGCGGGTGCCGGTGCACAGTCGTAGTAACATGAGCGTCAGGAAATCCAAGGCAAGTGCCATCAGAATCCGGCTTGGATTGCAAGCGATCGAATCCTGCGCGCCATTACCAGGACAGGCGCGATCCTGGGGCCACGCAGGATCTGCTTCTGTCCAAATCGTACCGTCCAGCTCCATCCGCCACAGCAAAAGCAGTAGTGACCCTCTAGCTAGCCTGTGACTCTCTGATCTGTTGCCCGTTGCCGCCATGTTATGTCTTCCCTAGCTTCTGTGGTAAACATGGCGCCTTGTAGTCATTTGGTACTCGTACAAATTAACGACTGGCTGGCTCTAAAGAGAGAGTGATGTCTCAAGGTTAGCCATCCAATGACGATCAAGATTCAAGTGAGACAATGGATGCCACACGACAATGCTGATCTTGATCTTAGCAAGAAGCTGCTAGTGCTAGGCTTACATGCATTATAGATTATACTGATGAGAAGAATAACTTTAGCTAGCGTGCATATGTCTCATGGGTGGAGGATGGATGGGAAGGTGTGTGGACTATAACATGTACGCGACGTCGCGACCGCGGGCAGCAGTAGTCGACTGTGCATGCATAGACATGTATCTCTATCGTCGGATGCAGTTGGTGGCGTGGCGCCTGCCCATCTTCTCGTGTAAAGACGTTAGACATACTTGGTTGTCAGAGGAGACATATGCGCGGGGCAAGTTGGGCCGTGAGAGAATCATCAACATTGATTTCACTCCACACACGAAAGTAACTACTACTAATTAATCATATTAATGTGTGCTGCATGCATGATGCATGTTCATGCAAGTAAAGCGATCACGCCCGCCGAACACCTTTCAGGAGTAGTAGAAATTGTAGTAGCACACTGCTCTCTTCTTCTTTACAAAAGTGAGATCTTGATTAGCTAAAAGAGAGGCAAGCGTATGGGAGATTGGCCAGTGTGCAGGAGCTAGAAACATACGTAAGTACATACGTGACAGTTGACACGCCCGCGGCGCACTAACCGGGGAATAATATTACGCCGCGTCCGTCCGTCCGTCCGTCCGTCCGTTCGTACGTACGTACCGAACATGCATGCATGCATGCACCCAGATAGATGTATACAAACCGGGCGGTCGCTGCTCGCTTGTCACCTCCGACCTTTCTATCTTCCTAGCCGAACCTATGCTTGCTACCGAGCAGGCTACTAGTAACGTAACACCACGATGAGATGGATGATTCCCATCGTGCATGCGTCGCATTTGCCTACCGGCCGGTACCGAACACGCATAGACATAGGCCGTGATCCAGTCAGCCAGCCAATGGAACGCGGTCCAGAAACGTACGCTCGGCCGGTCTGAAATCTGAATCCTGACTGACGCGGGACGCAAAGGCTACGCCGTCGCCGGGCAGGGCCGCGAGCACATGGCCGCGCGCGCACGGAGATGCCAAAAATGGCGGTGGGCTAGCCTTTGGGTGGTGGTGGGGGAGCACGCGGCCCCAAAGGGCGCGATCCGGGCGAGATCGTGCCGTGCCGCTGTCCCCGCGGGCGTGTCAACCCGGGGTTGGCCGCGCCCGCCCGCCGTCCGATGCGCGCCGCCCCGGCGCCGAGATTACCGCTCCGGACAGCGGCGGCAGTGGAAAGGCCGGGGTTGAGCACTTGAGCTGAGCATGAGTTAATAATAGTAAATGGTTATTGGTCCAGTTGCAAATCTGCGTTGAAAGGTAGGAGCAGACTGGCCGGAAAGTGCGATCGATGCGTGCAATGGCTGATGGGATTAGTGCTCTGGATGGATCCAACTTTAGAGCGGCGTAAATCGGGCTTTAGTTGCTCGCGACCTTAAATCCAAAAGCGAGGAGGAGAAAAGAGGTCAGGTAAGCGTGGACGAGGGACACTGGACAGACCGGAGAGGGACACTGCGTGGTACTCCCTGCTTGCTTAATCCTTCGTCGAGAAGGAACAAATTTTGCCTAAACTGACCTCACCAAATACTACCAGTTACCAAAATGGGCCGGCTAGATTTCCTTGCACATGTTTTTATGCATGTGGCTTCAGAATTTATTTTCTTCTGAAATGGCAGAGTTTCTGCATTCAATAAGAAGAAAAGAGTTGCTCAATTAATTAGGAAAAATCGAGCGAAAACCAGATTGCCCAGTTAATTATAGAAAACCGGGCGAAAAACATCACAACCGCTGAGCAGCACACACAAGAGATCCACGCACACCACCCCAACGAGGGCATCACTGAGACAGCACACACGCGTCATCATCATCGCTCCTCCCCTAGAGGCGTCACCGCCATCCCTAAACCCTGAGCAAGCGACTCCGATTTCGCCGTCGGCAGTCATCGACTCAACTCACGCCGAAGAGGTCATGTGGGGGTGTATGAAGATCCACACCGAAACTCAGCCACCTACGACCAGACAACGCAGCTCCGACTCCGAGAAAGAACTACTAAGGACAAAACTAGGCAAGGCTAGCACCACAGAAGATCGCCGAACGGGCCACCTGCAGCCAGTCATCATATACCACATGGGCCCGCCGCCGCATTTTCGACTTCACAACAACAAACAAACCGAGATAATCCCATGGACACGCCGGAGAAGAGCCGACTACCTCAACCATTCTCGCGTCGCCAACATCACTCCCACCATCATCGTTGCCACACAAGTCTGGACGCCACAACTGCTGCCAACCACCAGTCTCACTTGTCAATGTTGGGCTCCGAGACGAAGCCCCCAAAAAGGAAAACGACACCAAAGCATTGTCATCTTCCGATCACGGGATCAAGGGTTCCCCCTCGAGAGGTCGTGATGGCCGGGTCCGTGCGGGAGGGGTGTGGCAGCAAAGCAGCGATGCCTCCAAGAAGGTCAACGACGGTCACAGCCACTGCCATCGCTGGTCACGCACAATGCCGAGACAGGGTCTTCACCCCCGCTTCCACACCACCTCAGTTGCACCTCATGCCGCACCGGTGTCGGCAAGCACACCAACAAACCAACCTGCGGCCGAAGAAGCACAGAGCCACTGCCGCCGCAGCCAACCGCACCTCACGGAGGGGTGTTGGCTTCAGATTTTGGCGCTCAATGCACATGCTTTATCTACCATGACCTTTCTTGATAAATACTCCTTCTGTTCGAAAATACTTGTCAAAAAAATGAATGTACCTAAGCGTATTTTAGTTCTAGATTTGTGACAAGTATTTCCGGACAGAGGGAGTATACGCCATTGACCATTCTATATTTTGTATTGAAAAGCACTTTCTTATCTATATGTTGTGGCGCTGCTGGACTGAACGGAACAGATTCAGACATGGAGAAACTAGGCTACAACCACCAAGCTTTGTCAGCCAAACACTTCATAGCACTACTGAAGAATGGATTCGGTTCCTTGCTGCACCTCCTAGAGCCAGCCCGGCGCGATCAATTAGCTGCAAACCCCTACCAAGTGACTGGGTGATGCTCAACACAGAGGAGTCCGTCACCGACACTAACGGATCTGGAGGATGGGGATGCATTGCCAGGGATGAAGCAGGCGACGTTCTTTTTGCTGCTGCTGGCTGTATCTCGAGGGCGTCTGAAGCCCTACAGCCGGAAGCGGTCGCGCTAATGAAGGCCATCGACCTAGCAGAGGGGTTTTGCATGGGCCGTGTCATTTTCAGCGTGACTGACTGACCGCCTCACGCTGCAACACTCCATCGTCTCAACTGCTGCGGATCGTGCAAAACTGGGGAGGCAAAGTACCAACTGAGGCTTAGGGTTTATAGAGTTTAAAGTTCTTTTTCAGTCCCGTGAATGTAATGTCCCAGCCCACATGTTGATGTTGGCAAGGCATGGTGCAGGAATGGCTTTGGACAGCGAGCGCGTTTGGCTCGCTGACCTGCCCCCTGATGTAATCGGTGCTGTGGCCGGCGATTTAGCCGCAGGCATTCCATCTAAAAAAACTTTCTTATATTGATGGTTTTGTAACCATTAAAATGGAAGAAAGGGTGTGTAAGATTATTTCTTGTATTTTTTGGTGGTAAATCAGTTTATATGGCCTTATTATATAAGATTGAGTTTAAGACCGATTAAGACTGCAAATGGTTGAACTAAGAGGGGTCAGAGGACACCCCAAGTGGTTGTATGGGTAAAGAAAATCGGCATCTACTTCTAGTTCTATTAAACACGCTTTAGCAAGATTTTGTTTTGGAAAAATAATTTTACTAATAATTCTGTTAGTTGCAACCGTAAATGACATGCAGGCAAAACCAATTTAGTACTCCCTTTGTTCACTTTTGTAAGTCATTTCAGACAACATCAAATGGGCTATTTTGTACATTGTCTGAAATGTCTTCAAGGTCTTATAGAAGTGAACAAAGGGAGTAAAAAAGTTAACTAAATCGGCAACACTTATTGTGGGACGAGAGTAGTATCCATACAACCAGGGGTCCCAGATTTGCATGTCTAAGACCAATCAACTGGAGGCGGATGACAGCAAATAAAAGTCTAACGAATAGCCCACAGCAAAATGTGGTAGGTACCACAAATCAAAGATAAACAAAAAATTGTAGGACAAGATGTTTATATATACAACAGTACATCAATGATTTGCACACCCCAGCAAAGAATTACAAAACTGAAACAAATAACAAGTTGCCAAAAACGGAGCCTGAATACACACGGGACTCACCGAAGCTGCCGACAGCCAAAGTACTGCACCTTCAACCGCAGTAAACACCATTCCAATGCAATGTCACTATAATAACTCGAAAAAGAGGTTTTGCTGATCAAACAATAAACAGCTAACCAGTATACTTCAGCAAATGGCACTAATATGGCAAAACTTGGGTGACTCCAACCATACCCGAAGAACCTTTCATCAAAGGGCAATCTTGAGAAAACACTCAGGCGGCACACAAAAATCGAAGGTAATAGTTTCCCTGAAGATCATCTTCTGCTGGCAAATGCTGCCAATGCATTCGCATGAGCAGGTGGTAGAGCACTTAGTATTGGCTGCATCTGCTGACCATAAACGGATATCAAATGAGAAACAGCCTTGCCAATAGTTGTTTTGACTTCATCACTCTCATCTGGGGATACTACCACTTGGGCAAAGACATGTATCACATCAGGCACTAGAGTGAGGATCTGCAACAATAAAAAGTTAGCTTTGCCTAGGAAAAGTTTGCATGATGGAAGCAAAGATCATGGAATAAATCAAAAAACATGGGGTGGTTTAAGACCAAGTCACCTGGGGATGTGATGATAGTAACAAATTACATAAGCAGCTATAGACAGCCATTGATTCTTCGTGATCTTCTTTTAGTGGCAAAGCTTTGATAAACACTGGAAGAACCTAAGAAACAGAAATTGCATTGCAACCAAGGGTTAGATAGGCACTTCAAAGCCTGGAATTTGAAGCTGTTCAAACATACTCCCTCCGTCCAGAAATACTTGTCGGAGAAATGAATAAAAATGGATGTATCTAGAACTAAAATATGTCTAGATACAGCCATTTCTCTGATAAGTATTTCCAGGCAGAGGGAGTAATATGTACAGGATAGTGCCTACCTGGTTGAGAGGAATTGACTGAGGTTGCACCATTATCATTCTAGCAATAGCACCGGCCGCATTATCTCTAACTGCAAGGTCTTGTTCGGAATTAGCAAACAAACGGTGCAGACCCTGCAGTATATCCGGGTAATATCTGCAGAAGGATGAGCAAAAGCCTGTCAACAACTGAATTTACAGGACTATCATTCATGTTCCCTAAAATGTTAATACTGTAGAAAGAACATTAATTCATTTAGTGACTAGACAGCAGACCACATCCAATACACTTGGCAAACTTTGGCTTTTATTCTTCAGCATTTAAGTCATTATTGTGAAAACTAATTACTAACGTCAGGGTTTAATTTTGTGAAACAGCAATAATTAGGAAGTTGGCAGACTATTACTTGATCTTCTGAGCAGGACTATGAAAAGATAAACTATTGCCTTTGAGAAAGAACACTGCAGCAATTCCAATACTATGACTTGGACACTAATAAGAGCTGTGGTAACCTATAGTTTTCATCAACTGCTCCTCACTTGCGGGCTTCTTACTCTAAGATTGATAAAGTGAAAAGTGTATGCCCTTGCCTTTCATAAAAGTAATGGAACAAGAATCAGTTGAAAAAAGCATTCATGTCCATTTTCTATGCAGATAGGCTTTTGGAGCACAAGAGAAAAATCATGCACAACAGATTTTAAATAACAGTCGTTTGGTCCTTCTCGCTTCCGAAGTGCAAGACATTGACCTCAGATGTAAAGGTGAGCATGGAATATGTCTGTCATTGTAAGTAATATACATACTTCAGTGCTGCAGCACCGCTGTTCTTGCATAGCTCGCCAACACAGAAAGCGGCATTTCTCCTATTCGTAGCCTCAGAAGATGCAAGTTCTTTCAACGCCAAAGGCATTATCTTCTGCAAATGATTCAAATATGAGTAAGCATTCAGAGATCAAATAAACGATAGAGATCTCAATGATAAAATGGCATAGTTTTTAAGAAAATTGTAGGCATACATCAACATAAGCAGAAATTGGAGCACCCATTTCTTGAGCGACCTCAGCTAGAGTGGCGACAACCATAGTCTTGTCTTGGGGAGGATGTGGAGATTTCTGCATTTATTCCAGAAAGAACTTCAAACCTCGAATATACAGTTCTCACAATAATCATTATAGGCATAAGGCAGCTGCCATTAGTTGAGGACGACTAATAAATGGGGACGGGGGGATACTCACAGCAAATTTCATTAGGGGGTCAAATAACTTCGCAAAGATAGGATCAAAGTAAGATCGCATCACTTTTGCAAAAGCAGGCAAAAGATCTGAAACTGCGTCCATGAGGACTTCATCATGATCGATGTCACCATCATCTTCGCCATCCGACTCGACTTGCTGACAGCATGATTCTTGACGCAACAGAGCAAGTGTTGCCTCAGCAAGCCGTGGCATATCTGAAACAGCAACAAAAGGGACAGTTTTAGCAGCACAACCTAGTATTCCAAGTGCACCAAACTCTGATGCAGCTTACAAAGTTCAACAGCAGCAAAACCACAATCTTTCATGATATCAGCTACACTCATGCAAGCTTGTGCAACTACTTCTTTATCGTCATCCTCTGTCATGGTCTTGATATAGATGCTCATAATAGTATCTGAAAAAAAAATTGAGCATGGCTTGATGTGCAGGTCGCACAATAGACTTAAAGACATCACTTATAGTAGCAATTACCAAGAACATCCTTCTGTTTCTCTAGTATATCCTGCATGGTAGAAAAAGTACACTGCATCAGAATTCTGATGTTCCACAGCAAGCACTTCCAAATTGACAAGTTAATACAAGGAAATACTCACAGGATGTGCAGGTATTGCCCTTAATGCAGTTAGGATGTCTGCAATAATAATTTTACTATAGTTACTAATAACATCACAAAACGTACCTTTAATGGAAGTCTCAAAGAAAAATACATAAAGAAGCATCTAATTTTACAAATTTGAATTTCTGGGGGTAGGTGATTCAAATTAAACAAGACTAATTGCTCTGGTTTCTGTGTGAAACATTATCTTATTGATCGTAATTGTTTGCAATCCATATACTATTAGTTTATGATCTGTTGGTAGTTACCTACCAGAACAGAGGGGTTTGCAATTTGTAGTTGGTCTCTACACAGTATAGGGTTCATGGATCCAGATAAATTTGATTTTCCAACTATACCACGAAGAAAAATGACAAAATTAAAAAAGGGGTATGATGTAGGAGTCTGATTTGAGTTCGCATTGGTAGATCGATTTTAAGCCCCTCCTTGGATTGCTAGGTTCAGGTTCGATGACTATTTGAGCAAATCCAGTAATCAGCGATACACTACCAAGATTGCACTAGCATGATGTTTTCTGCATTGAAACTTTGATGATTCAGCTTGAATAGATTAGCTGTTAAACCTAAACTACACCTCAAATGATGGACATAAAGTATAACTATACATCATTATATAAAAGAACCTCAATAATGAATGCATCTTGTGATTTACATTAACGTATCTTGGTGTGAAGAAGTGTATACCGTATCAATATACCATTGGATATTATATACCATGCTGGAGACAGAATCTGTAGATTACGTGTGACAAGTTTATTCATCTAAATACCCTTTTGTATGTTAGATGACTACTGAAGTTTGGAGCTTTGCAATTACAACTAAAATCGTCAGCCTACTATTAGTAGTTGTTATCTGTAGGCCTGACAAAAAAGGAACAAAAGAGCTGCTACAAACATGCATATTAAAGGGGACTAGGAAAGATGTTACGTTTTAAGGAAATAATAGCCTGAAGCCTGACATCTTCATGAAAATACCCACTGTGCTTGATTAAAATTTTCAACGACTCCTCCAAGTACCTAGTGTCAGTTCAGGAAATTTTAAAGTACAAAAGATGGCAAAAATATGTGTTAAACCCATTTAAGGATACGGGGCATAGGCACTCTTTGCGTGAAGTGCAAAAAATCCAATAGCCTGAGTTGCAGCAGCTTTCTCATCTAACACTCCAGTCCTCACGCTGATATTTCTAACTCTTGGCTCATCATCATCATCATCATCAGAGGAAACACCACTAAATCCATTGTCAACACCATCAGCATCATCAATGTCCACAGCAGAACCATCATCCAAGTTGCACGAGGAAAATGCAAGAGGCACAACATGAGGGAGATACTGCAATGTGCAGCAACCACTTCTGTAAACATTTACAGCACTCGTGAAATGAACAAAACTTAGACTACCCTTGTTACCTGTGAGAAACTATCATCCAGAATCTCAGCAACGTTGCTAAAAAACCCATGAGTGTACTCCCTTAGCTCGCTATAATCCAATCCAAAACCCTGCAAATATGAAGAGCATAAAGAATTGCACTAAAGCCTGCTGTTTGTCTGAACTCTGAAGTATTGGAATTAAGACTCACAGAAATAGCAGCCTCAATAAAAGGAGGTAATATGGCTTCCATTCTGGTTCTGCCAACTGCCATTGCTACTATCCCAACAACCTCAGTAGCCCTAGCTCGTGCGCACAAATCTTCATCCTTAGTGAGCACCATAAAGCCTTTCATCATTTCGAGAACCTTCTCTGCATATGGGATAAATGCCTGTTCTGCAGCAGCTGCTACAGAGCCAATTGCAGACTGCAGCAAAACATCATCATTGTCAAATTATAAGATAACTTAAGGGGAAAAGGTTGTCACCGTCTTGACATATAGATAATTATGACCAATGATTTCCATACGAACCATGCATGTCTCTTGCAGGTTCCGAGGACTGCTCTGCAAAGATATAACTAATCTGCATATCAAAGGTTCCAGATATGGTAGGATATCTTCACCCATATCTTCACAGAACGCCGCCAGTGCATAATAAGATTTCTCCTACAAGATCACAACGCTTATTGGCATTAGTTAATTACTACAGAAAATGCCACGCAAAGTTAATCAATATCATTTATATCCAAAGCTTCTGCCTATTTATCAGAGATGATGTCACTTGAACTAAGTTATTTTACCTTAACTTCATCTGATGGATCTTCAAGTGCATTTAAGATGCATGGAAGTACACTCTCATAGTGAGATAAAATTTCTGGCTGCAAGTGTTCAGCAAACTGACCAAGAGCAAATGATGCAGCGCCTCTAACCATTTGCTCTTGATCCTTTAAAGCTTCTAAAACAACTTTGAGACATTCTTCTAACTTATCCTTAAAATGTTCAGAACAACCTTCTGAGACAACACCCAGTGAAGTAACAGCAGCCTCACGATACTTGGGATTAACGTGACGAAAATTCACAGAAGCGAATTCAAGAACTGGACCAAAAACGTGTCTTGGTAAGTTGATAGCCATTGTATCAATGACTTCGGCTGCAGAACGATCTGCCGCTAAATCAGAGTCTTCATCTTCATTAGCTGTTTCTGTAAGCAAGGGGCACATAACTTGTAGAATAGGTACAATCAGCTTGTTCTTTTTTAAGAAAGATGCTTTAAATTTTACAAGCCATGAGATTATCTGAATAGCCTGAAACAAATAAGAGCATTTATAGTCAGTTATTTTGTAAAATCAATAAATATATAATCAATAATGCAGATGGCTGATCAAACCTGTTGCCTTATATTTATTTCCATATCTTGGTTTGAGCAAACTTCAAGCGAGAACTGCACAATTGATCTCACTGAATCTCCAAGAAGTGGTGCAGGAGATTCAATTAGTTCGTCGAATATTTCAAAGGCAATGGAAGCAACATCATCATCGCCATTAGCAAGACATTGCCTTGATACATTCAAGATACTGGGAACAAAGTCTCGGAACATCTTTACCTAGCAGTTATACCAATACAAGATCTGCTCATCAGGCATAAGAGGCAACTCTAGCGGTAGCATGACATACTATTGAAAACTTAAAATCAGCTAAGAGAAGCTACAGCTCTAAAAAGAACAAGACAAACAAAATTACCACTGCTGCATGCAAAGAAAACAACAAACACATAGAAAACTTCAAGTACTACTTAATAAAAAAAAGCTTTACTGAATAACACATTGCCAAAAGGTCTTCTATAAGAATGAAAACTATGATGACACATTTTCACCTCGAAAAGTATATGTTTATAAAAATCAGGAAAGATAGGAAGAACTTACAATGTCTCCTCCTTCATTGACATACTCTATGAAGGATCCAACGGCCCTGTTGCACACAGACCAAAAAATATCTTTACAGTCACAATATGGTAAAATGAGGAAGGCCAAAATAGCGACTTAACAAACTTAATCGTACTTTAGGGCAGCGATTCTGACTCGAGAGCTGGTCTCATCTTGCAGGCATTTCAGTAAAATAGGTTGCAAATCATTCAGATGAGATTGAAACGTAGTCCCAATAGTTTCAGTAAGGGAGCTGAAAAGAATTAAAGCTACCTGTAAAGAGAAGAGCAGGTCAGTAAGCATTGACATTTTGTTGGGAGATATTAAGCAGCACATGTTTCTTTCCTGTATAGTTCACTTGCGATAATTTATGGGTTATCCACAAACAATTCCTACGAAATACAGAACGAGGACGCTGATTTCTCTGCAACACTGCATATATTACATACATCGGAACATTTGATGTCAAAGAATGCACTATCTATTAGTTACACATTACTGTATTAGCATCCCAACCCCACTAACACACATATACAGGAAGTATAGAAGAAAGTGAACACCGGGTAGACACTTCCATCAATAAAAAGAGAGAAGATGGTGTTAAGACATGCATAGGCAGTGCAACCTTATGAAATCTAACATTTGAAGGTTATGTTAACCAGTAGGAGAAAAATGAAAGCCTCAGTGCTGGAACCTGGAAATGTGTAGGCTTTTTGGCGGCTAAGATGGCCAGTCACACATACTGTAAAATCCATGCATGGTTAAGTTATGGATGGTTTTGAGATTTCAGCATTTAGCTCCATTTATTGAACAATATGCCAAACAAACAATTACGAAAGAGCACACCGACATGCGGCTGCATGCTGCAATCATGCTGGCAACACAAAAAAAATGCATTTTCATGTTCTCACTACGCGGATAAAGTTCTTGTGGGACTGGCAAACCAGAGGGGCAGAACAGGGGAAGCAAAGGAAGCTATCACAGGTATGGATTTTTTGGTCTGTAAGTATACTCCCTCCGTCCCAAAATAAGTGTCTCAACTTTGTACCAATTTTGGGACGGATGGAGTAGTACATAAGAAAGTCGATTGCTAAATTGACCATACAGGTCTAGTAGCTGTCAGTACACGCAAACAACAAATTAACTACTTGCTGACAGCCCTATCTTACTAAGTAAGGTCACCCGATCTATATAAACTGACCTCTACTAATACTTAGCCAATTAAGCAAAGGGCAGAAGGATTGCAAGTTTGCAACTGACAGTTCTTTTAAAAAATACCAAATTGAAGAAAAGGAATGTGCAAGTAAGCTCTTATTGTGGTCCACATGTACCAAGTATATTATGATAAAACCAAACGGCAGGTTTCATTAAAGACAAATATCCATACTTACACCCTAAACAATGCATGCATGCATACATAATTAAATATTGAAAATACATGTCCACTAAGAGATACACTTACTTCCCTATGTTCTTCTTGTGGACTTTGGCTGCATTGGAAAAGGAACGGTAACAGCTCTTGCCACTCTCCTGCAGGGACAGCATACTTAGCAATAATGCTCACGACATTTGCACTAGCTCTCCTTACAAGATGACTGCATAAGAAGCAAGAGGAAAATCAGTTCTTCATCCTCTCAAAATTACATGTGGAAAAAACTGAGGCAGATTGGACAATAATGAAACAGCATTTGCACCAGGGTGGGAATTAGCTTGATGATTGGTGGCTACTAGCTAGTCCCAATGAAAACAGATCAACCATGCTTGATCGTCATCGTGACTTTTTAGAGCTGTACTATGCATATCTCGACTTCCATATTTCTAGTTAGCCCAGTTTATGGCAACCCCATCACAGATAAACTTTATATGCAAATATAAGTAAGTATTTAGAGTCTAAAGGAGAGGACTTTTTATCGAGGAAGAAAAACTCCAATAGAATGAATTTCCGAGACATCATAAATACTACATAGTCAACATTTTGAATTGTTTACTTCGCACTTTTCCATATTAACTAGGATTCGATTAAGCAATATTCTGTTTTCTCACATTTGTGCATTTCTGCCTCCTATTCTAACCTCCTCCATTCTAAGTATATTTCCTACTGTTCTACCTAAAAAAGACATACCAAACGGCTGCAACTTTCCAGTGATTTGTTCATTTCCGGATAAAACTCGCACAAAAGTATCTCCATTTCGCAACAAACCATTTGCCATTTGGAATACCAGCATATGAATACAACATTATACAGGGAACGGCAGCAGAGCAGACATCGGTTGCAAGCAGGGCAGATGTATTACAGGTCACCATGATCACTGTAAATTGTACAACTTGCTTAACCTATGGACCATAAATTACTCCCGACAGGGTTCCAGTTCTCATTACGTCTAACAGTTCGGTTAATCGTTTCAGTTCAGCTATCCCATAGACAACCCTGTGTAACTGAGGATACAGCAGAGGACAAATTCTAAATTACGGAGAGGCGGGGGGCGTGGGGAAAGTCGGGTGGGGCAAGAAAGCACCTGTTGTCGAGGGTGATGGAGTCGATGAGGGCCTGCTTTAGGGAAGCCTTGGCGTGCGGTGGAAGCTTGGGCCAGTGGGAGGTGATCTTCTTGCGGAGGAGCACGGCGGCGAGCTGGCGGACGTTGGGGGTCTTGGCGGTGCGGAGGTGGTGAACGAGCGCCGGCACGACCTGCGGGTCCCGCGCCAGCCGCCGGATCTGCTCCTCCGCCTGGCGCCGCGCGTCGTTGTCCGGCATCAGGAACTGGATTAGCAGGAGCTCCAGTGACTGCGCCATTCCTCCCGCCTGCCTGCTGCCTGAGCCCGCGGGCCTCTCGCTTCCGTCCTTCCTTGCTGTGATCGGCGGCGCCGGCGGCGGGCGGGGGGAGGTCCAAAACCCTACCGATTGGGTTCGCTCGGGTTTTGGTGGCGGCGCGCGTGGGGGCGGGAGGGGTTTATTAGTGAGTAGTAGGAGTCAGTTGGGATATTGCTGTCTTTTCGTGTCTGCTTTGTTTATTTCCATTTCGTTTCTTTTTTTTTAGTTTATTATATCGGTTGGTTGCGAATTGTTTTTTAATCTTTCCAATGTTGTTGATTGAGGCGTTGGACGTACTACAGAGCAGGAACCTGGCCCAACTACATCAGAGTTCCATTACGGCCCACGGACATACGTTATGCGATCCACCGAACAGGAAAATGACCCATAACTCGGCCAGTCACGCTACTGTCACAGCCCAATTATAACAACTTGCACACATGCGCCGTAAGGGACTTCAGACTAGCCACAGTGAGAGTAATTTCAGCAGTAAAAATGTTCAATTCAACAAATTTGCTTATGTGGCAATGAGTTAATGAGAAGAGAGATAGTTTAAGTAACTTAGCTAGTTACTGTAATATCACATGTCTCAATACAATATGAGTCTATAACCTAATAAATGAGGCTTTGCATGTTACCGTATTTATATTACTGCCCACTATAAAAGGTAGTAATATAGTCTAGGGATATGTGTATATTACTAGTGTATGTTATTATCCATTGTGGCTAGTCTCACGCGAGAGCAAATAATTGAGGAGCGCTCGTTCGCAAGTCTCCACAAGGGTCATTTGGATGGGCTCCGCCGTCGTCACGTGTCGCGCTTTGGACGCTTCTTTCAGATTTTTTTTCCGCACACGTTTTCAGTTTTTTTTAGCTTTTTGGCTTTTCAGCGGTATTTCTTTTTTTTGGTAAAAAAAGAAAAATATTGCACGAACATACGTGTTTTTTTCTTTCACGAGAAGCACCGTTTTGCTTTCATGAGAGGCACACTCGTGTCTCTTGAAAAGCAAAAAAAACACGCTGTTTTCCTTCTGCAAGAGATACAATTTTGCTTCCGCGAAAAGCATGGTCATGCCTTTCATAAACGAAAAAAGCGTATATTTTTCCTTCCGCTAGAGGTACGGTTTTGCTTCCGCAAGAGACTCGGCCGTGCCTCTCGAAAACAGAAAAAAAACACGTTTTATTTTTTCTTTTTACTTCCGCGAGAGGCACGACCGTGCCTCTCGGAAACAAAAAAACACGGGTTTTTTCATTCGCGAGAGGCATGGTCGTACCTCTCGAAAATGAAAAAAACGTGTTTTTTCCATCCGCGAGAGGCATGATTTTGTTGTCCGGTTTTTTCATGAAAAAAATGTTCGCCAAAAGCTATCAACATGGGATCTGATTTTGAAAATCTCGACGCGAGGAATTAAACGGTGAAAATAGTTTGAGACTTGGACGCATGATTTAAAAGATAAAACGTTTTGAATAAACGAATCTAAGAAAAAAAGGAAACTCTCAATTTGCGACAGGTGGCGCATGAAAGTGATCTTTGGAAGAAGTGCTCTTCAATTAGTGATTTCAACTTCGCGTGCTAGGCGTTGGCGAACGAGCAAGCGCGCCCTTTTGGACCGGCCCATCTGTGGGGCGCCCTATTTTTTCATTTCCTTTTCTACCTTTTTGTTTTTCTTTTCTTTTTGACTTTTCATTTATTTTATTTTAAAATAAGATTTCAAAAAGGTTCCAAACTTATAAAAAAGTGTGAATTTAAAAAAAGTGTTCAAGAAATCATAAAATGTTCACAGATTCAAAAAATGATCATGACTTGAAAAAAGGGTTAATTAGACAAATGCCACTCCAATTATGGCGATTCATAAAAGTGCCATTGCAATTTCCAAACTTTGAAAAATGCCACTGCAAATTTTGCAACCTTTGAAGAACACCACTGCAGACTTCGAAAAATGCCACTGGAAGTGGCATGAAATGGCATTTTTCAAAGTTTGGAAATTGCGGTGGCATTTCTCACAATCGCCATAATTGGAGTGGCATTTATCAAATTAACCCTTGAAAAAATGTTCGGATAGTCACAAATATTCATGATTTAAAAGTTTGGGAAATCAAAATATGTTTAGATTTTGGTAAAATGTTCAGATATTCAAAAAGGATTTTTCGTGAATTTGACAAAAAAATGTTCAAGAATTTTCTAAAAAAGTTCACAAAATTTAAAAAATTAATAAATGTTCGCTGATTAAAAAATCATGAATTCGAAAAATGTTCATGCATTTCCAAAATGTTTGTGAATTTCAAAAACTGTTCCCCAATTTCGATAATTTGTTCGCCGGTTCAAAACATGCTCACGGGTTTCATAAAAAAGTTCACAATTTTCAAAAAATTATATATGTGCATCCAAAAAACTTCATGATTTTAAAAAGGTTCATGAATTGGTAAAATAGGATTGCAAAATTTAAAAATGTTCATGATTTCATAAAAAAGTTAATTGGAGGAATGTTCCTGATTTAAAAAATATTCATGATTTCAAAAAATGAAAAAACATTAAATATAAAAACTAAAAATTAACGAAAAAGAAGCATGAAACAAAATAAAAGGGAAACGAAAGAACAAAAATGAAAAGGCAAAAGAAAAAAACGAAAGAAAAACACAAAGAGAGAGAGAGAGTGAGAGAGAGAGAGAGAGCGGTTTGGGAAGGTTCTAGAACCATCTCAAAACCGAAAAGAGCTAATGGGTCAGCCCAAAGTGTATGACCCGCAGCAAGGCTACGCGCTGGGTCGCTAACTAGCGTCCTATGGGCCAAATAGGTTCCCAATTGTGTGTTCGTTACACAAAATCTAATCTATCCCAATTGTGTGTTCGTTACATCCAATTTTGTAGACCAGGGTTTGAATTTCAGCAACATAACTTTTTTTTTACTAAAATTTAATACAATGGGCATAAAGTTCTAGGAAGAAAAATTGATATGGGATTCAAACACTAGTCCTGAATTATGGGAGAACTGCCTACCACTCTGCCACGTAAAGGAATACTCCCTCCGTTCGGAAATACTTGTCCTAGAAATGGTTGTATCTAGACTAGTCCTAACATGTTCTAACATGATTCCACCTTAATTATACAAGCGTGATTTAGAATACCGAAAAATTTACATGAAACACAAATATTTCGATGATCCTCCAAATGAGAAATACTTCAAGAATTTCTTTCCTTGAGTGCAAATTTTCCACCCATGTTATGAATGAAATTTGGGCTTCCTCTCAATAAGTGAAATGTGTGCCTTGCTCTAAATCGGGGATTATGGGAACTTTGACCAATGACACATGGGTCCTACTTCGAGGGAATTTCATGCAGATTGAATTTTAGCGATTCTGACTTTGTCTCCGCTCAGACTTCAACTTTTGTCGCTCACTGCTACTTGTGAGCTGCGTTAGGATTTCCTCGAGAATAAGAGGATGATGCAGTACAGTAGACATAGGTGTTTTTCCTCAGTTAAGAACAAAGGTTATCAATCGAGTTGGAGAACCAGACAGAACCTCGTGAACAACATCTACACACACAAAAGCAAATACTTGCACCCAACATGAACAAGAGGTTGTCAGTTCCCTCCGCGGTTACATGCAAGGATTAAATTTTGTAGTGGTAGATAGATAATTAAACTGCAAAACAAAATAAAAGAAATAAAATTGCAGCAAGGTTTTTTGTGTTTTTATATATGATAAAAGTAGACCTAGGGTCATAGTTTTTACTAAAGGCTTCTCTCTTGAGCACATATCATACGATGAGTGAATAAATTACTGTTGGGCAATTGATAGAAAAACGCATAGTTATGATGATATTCAAGGCAATGATCATATATATAGGGATTACATTCGGGACAAGTAGACCGACTCCTTCCTGCATCTAGCAGGGCTGGACCAAAAGCTGGTAACTCGCGAGCTTAACGAATGCTCGATAGTTCGGCTCGTTAAGCTCGCAGCTCGCTTCTTAATGAACAAAGCCAATCATTGATTTCAGCTCATTAAGTTTAATGAGCTTAACGAGCAAGCTAACGAGTTTCACGAGTAGCTCGTTAAGCTCGTTAGTAACAACACAACACATATTTTCATTTTACGTGACAAACTTTTGTGGCACCTTTGCCCATCTATTCAATCTAATCGACATATAAGGCAACAAACTACTGCATTTCTTTTTATAATCACCATATTTCATCTTGAAAACCACACCTACACATTCATCACGTATATCATAACACATTATAACCTGTTAACTAGCGCTCGCGAGCGCTCATGAGCTTCAAACGAGCCGAGCCGGGCAGGGTTTTCTGTTTGTTAATCTTACTGAGCTTAACGAGCCGAGCCTTAACGAGCACGAGCTTAATGAGCCGAGCTTCTCGTTAGTCCACCCCTAGCATCTAGTACAATTACTCCACCAATCAACCACTATCTAGCATGCATCTATGGTATTAAGCATAAAACAGCGTAACCCCTTAAACAATATGACATGATGTAGACAAAGTAAACCCAATCAATATGAATAAACTCCGTCGTTCTATTCTTAATGGCAACAATACAAATATGTATCTTGTCCCTTTCTGTCACTTGAATATAGAACACCGCAAGATTGAACCCATCACAAAGCACCTCTTCCATTGCAAGATAAATTAATCTAGTTGGCCAAACCAACGGATAGATCGGAGAGAAATACAAAGCTATAAAAATCATGCATAATAAAGTTCAGAGAAGACCCAATTGATATTCATGAATAATCTGAGCATAAATCCACAATTCATCGGATCCCAACAGACACATCGCAAAAAAAAGATTACATGAGATAGAACTCTAAGAACATTGAGGAGAGAACATTGTATTGAAGATCAAAGAGAAAGAAGAAGTCATCTAGGTACTAGCTATGGACCCGTAGGTTTGTGGTGAACTACTCATGCATTGTCATAAGGGCATGAAGGATGATGTAGAAGTCCTCCGTGATCGATTTCCCCTCCGACAGAGTACGGAAAAGGCCTCCAGATGGGATCGCGGAAGAACAGAAGCTTGTGGCGGCAGAAAAATGTTTCGGGTGGCTCTTTGTTGGTTTTCAAATATTTGAGAATTTATAGAAGTGGAATTAGGTCAGACGGAGCCATGGGGAGGCTCACAAGGCATCAGGGCGCGCCTACCCCCCTGGACGAGCCCTGTTGCCTTGTTGTCTCCTTGTTTGCCTTCCGGTATCCTCCCAAAGCTTCTGGGTTCTCTCTTGTCCAGAAAAAATTTGTCAAAAAGTTTGTTAGCGTTTGGACTTCATTTGGTACTGATTTCCCGAAAACCCAAAAAATAGGCAAAAAATAGCAATTGACACTAGGCACTGGATTAATAGGTTAGTCCCAGAAAATGATATAAAGTAGCATATAATTGCATATAAAACATCCAAGATTGATACTATAATAGCATGACAATAAATAATTATAGATACGTTGGAGAGGTATCAAGCATCCCCAAGCTTAGGCCCCGTTCGGATCTCGTCCAGGATCCAGCGTCCTGAGTATCCCGCGAGAAGCTGGCTGAACAGTTCAGCTCCAAGAATCCAGCTTCTGGAGCTCGACAGAAGGCAGTGCAATTTTTGGGAGCAGCTCTAGCCCAGCTTCTAAAAAAGGGAAGTAGGAGTTGCTTGAAATTACACTTGATTGCCCTCCTGAAGTGTCACTCGAACCATTTTCATTGTCGCTACTAGCCTGCCTCGACGAGATGAGCTCAGCGACAGACAGACGCGGGTCTCTTCTCTCGCAACCCTAGCTGCAGGGCCGCTAGTCCGTCGCCTCCGCCTGCCTGCCGACGGGCCGCTCCGCCGCCGCCCTTCGCATCTCGACCCCGTCCGACAAGTCTCCGCAGTCGCTGACCGCAGTCAAATCCCCCATATGCATCCACGTCTGGCAGGTCTCTGTCCGCCGCCCCCGCAGTCGCCGCACGCAGTCCCTTCGTTCGTCGTCGTCGGTAGTCGGACGACGTTCTTCGTCCAGCCTGCAACAACATCCACGCCCGAGCCTTCCCTTCCCAGTGCTCTTTTAGTCTGGCCCGCAACACATACGCGGCAGCCCTTTTCAGCCCAACTCTTGGCCGAACAGTCCAAGCCCATTTTCCTGGGCTGTGTACGTGAGGAGCTACTCAGGCAGCCGAACGCGAGGCTGATCCAGCGAGAAGCTGGAAGCCAACAAGAATTCGGGAAGCCAGTTAATCGAGAAGCCAGAGGAGATCTGAACGGGGCCTTAATTCCTGCTCATCCTCGAGTAGGTAAATGATAAAAATAGAATTTTTGATGTGAAATGCTACCTAACATGTCTATATATATCATGTAATCTTTGTTTTATGGTATGAATATTTAGATCCGAATGATTCAAAGCAGTAGTCTATAGTTTGACATAAAGACATCAATAGTCAGGTATACTAACAAACAATCATGTCTTTCAAAATAAAAATGCTAAAGAACGTTATCCTTGAAGGAAATATGCCCTAGAGGCAATAATAAAGTTGTTATTTATATTTCCTTATATCATGATAAATATTTATTATTCATGCTATGATTGTATTAACCGGAAACTTAGTACATGTGTGAATACATAGACAAACAGAGTGTCCCTAGTATGCCTCTACTTGAGTAGCTCGTTATCAAAGATGGTTAAGTTTCCTAACCATGTTCATGTGTTGTCATTGGATGAACGGGATCACATCATTAGAGAATGATGTGATGGACAAGACCCATCTGTTAGCTTAGCATTATGATCGCTTAGTTTTATTGCTATTGCTTTCTTCATGACTTATACATATTCCTCTGACTATGATATTATGCAACTCCCGAATACCGGAGGAACACCTTGTGTGCTATCAAACCTCACAACGTAACTGAGTGATTATAAAGATGCTCTAGAGGTGTCTCCGAAGGTGTTTGTTGGGTTGGCATAGACCGAGATTAGGATTTGCCACTCCGTGTATCAGAGAGGTATCTCTGGGCCCTCTCAGTAATGCACATCACTATAAGCCTTGCAAGCAATGTGACTAATGAGTTAGTTGCGGGATGATGCATTACGGAACGAGTAAACAGACTTGCCGGCAACGAGATTGAACTAGGTATGATGATACCGATGATCGAAACTCGGGCAAGTAACATACCAATGACAAAGGGAATGACGTATGTTGTTATGCGGTTTGACCGATAAAGATCTTCGTAGAATATGTAGGGACCAATATGAGCATCCAGGTTCCGCTATTGGTTATTGTCCGGAGATGTTTCTCGGTCATGTCTACATAGTCCTCGAACCCGTAGGGTCCACACGCTTAATGTTCGATGGCGATTTGTATTATGAGTTATGTGTTTTGGTGACCGAAGTTTGTTCGGAGTCCCGGATGAGATCATGGACATGACGAGGAGTCTCGAAATGGTCAAGAGGTAAAGATTCATATATTTGAAGGTTATATACGGACACCGGAATGGTTCTGAAGAGGTTCGGGGATTTTTCGGAGTACCGGGAGGTTACCGGAACCCCCCGGGAAAGTTAATGAGCCTAATGGACCATAGTGGAGAGGAGGAGGCAGCCACAGGAGGTGGCGCCCCCCAAGCCCAATCCGAATTGGACAAGGGGTGGGGGCGCGGCCCCCCTTTCCTTCTCCCTCTCCCCTCTTTCCCCTTTCCCCCTCTCTGTTGGAAGGAAGGGGGGCGAATCCTATTAGGAGTGGAGTCATAGTAAGACTCCCCCCTTGGCACGCCCCTCCTAGGCCGGTCACCTCCTCCCCCTCTCCTTTATATACAGGGCGGGGGCATCCCAAAGGCACAACAGTTGTTCTCCTAGTCGTGTGCGGTGTCCCCTCCACAGTTTACTCCTCCGGTCATAGCGTCGTAGTGCTTAGGCGAAGCCCTGCGCGGATCACATCACCGTCACCGTCACCACATTGTCGTGCTGTCGGAACTCTCCCTCGACCCTCTACTGGATCAAGAGTTCGAGGGACGTCATCGAGCTGAACGTGTGCTGAACACAGAGGTGCCGTACATTCGGTACTTGGATCGGTTGGACCGTGAAGACGTTCGACTACATCAACCGCGTTAACCTAACGCTTCCGCTTTCAGTCTACCAGGAATTTTTTTGAAATTGCATGCTACGTTCCCCAATAGTGGTATCAGAGCCAGGTCTACACGTAGATGATATGCACTAGTAGAACACAAAGAGTTGTGGGCGATAATAGTCATACTGATTATCCCCAACGTCTTACTTTGATTCGGCGGTATTGTTGGATGAACCGGCCTGGACCAACATTACATGACCACGTTCATGAGACCAGTTCTACCGACGTGCTTTGCACACAGGTGGCTGGCGGTGTCTGTTTCTCCAACTTTAGTTGAATCGAGTTTGACTACGGCCGGTCCTTGTTGAAGGTTAAAACAACACACTTGACGAAAAATCGTTGTGGTTTTGATGCGTAGGTAAGAACTGTTCTTTCTAGAAGCCCGTAGCAGCCACGTAAAACTTGCAACAACAAAGTAGAGGACGTCTAACTTGTTTTTGCAGGGCATGTTGTGATGTGATATGGTCAAGACGTGATGAGATATAAATTGTTTTATGAGATGATCATGTTTTGTAAAAGTTATCGGCAACTGGCAGGAGCCTTATTGTTGTCGCTTTATTGTATGAAATGCAATCGCCATGTAATTGCTTTACTTTATCACTAAGCGGTAGCGATAGTCGTAGATGTTGGCGAACGCAGTAATTTCAAAAAAATTCCTACGCACAACAAGGTCATGGTGATGCATAGCAACGAGAGGGGAGATTGTTGTCTATGTACCCTTGTAGACCGTAAGCGGAAGCGTTATGACAACGCGGTTGATGTAGTCATACGTCTTCACGATCGACCGATCCTAGTACTGAAAGTACGACACCTCTGCAATCTGCACACGTTCGGCTCGGTGACGTCCCACGAACTCACAATCCAGCAGAGTGTCGAGGGAGAGCTTCGTCAGCATGACAGCGTGATGACGATGATGATGATGCTACCAGACAGGGCTTCGCCTAAGCACCGCTACGATATGACGGAGGTGGGTTATGGTGGAGGGGGGCACCGCACACGGCTAAAAGATCAATGATCAACTTGTGTGTCCATGGGGTGCCCCCTCCCCCATATATAAAGGAGTGGAGGAGGGGAGGGGCCGACCCTCTCTATGGCGCGCCCTAGGGGAGTCCTACTCCCACCGAGAGTAGGATTCCCCCCTTCCCTAGTTGGAGTGGGGAGGAAGGGAAGGAGGAGTAGGAGAGAAGGAAAGCCCCCCCCCCCAAATCTATTCCAATTCGGCCTCCTGCCCAAGGGAGGTGCACCAGCCCCTTGTGGGTTGGTGTACTTCCTTCTTATGGCCCATAAGGCCCATAACTTCTCCCGGGGGGTTCCGGTAACCTCCGGGTACTCCGGAAAAATGCCCGAACCACTCGGAACCATTTCGATGTCCAAACATAGGCTTCCAATATATCGATCTTTATGTCTCGACCATTTAGACTCCTCATCATGCCCGTGATCACATCCGGGACTCCGAACAACCTTCGGTTCATCAAAACACATAAACTCATAATACCGATCATCACCGAACGTTAAGCATGCGGACCCTACGGGTTCGAGAACTATGTAGACATGATCGAGGCTCACTTCTGGTCAATAACCAATAGCGGAACCTGGATGCTCATATTGGTTCCTACATATTCTACGAAGATCTTTATCGGTCAAACCGCATAACAACATACGTTGTTCCCTTTGTCATCAGTATGTTACTTGCCCGAGATTCGATCGTCGGTATCTCAATACCTAGTTCAATCTCGTTACCGACAAGTCTCTTTACTTGTTTCACAATGCATCATCCTGCAACTAACTCATTAGTCACAATGCTTGCAAGGCTTGTAGTGATGTGCATTACCGAGAGGGCCCAGAGATACCTCTCTGATACTCGGAGTGACAAATCCTAATCTCGATCTATGCCAACTCAACAAACACCAATGGAGACAGCTATAGAGCACCTTTATAATCACCCAGTTATGTTGTGACGTTTGGTAGCACACAAAGTGTTCATCCGGTATTTGGGAGTTGCATGATCTCATAGTCACAGAAACATGTATAAGTTATGGAGAAAGCAATAGCAACAAACTAAACGATCATCGTGCTAAGCTAATGGATGGGTCAAGTCAATCACATCATTATCCAATGATGTGATCCCGTTAATCAAATGATAACTCATGTATATGGTTAGGAAACATAACCATCATTGATTCAATGAGCTAGTCAAGTAGAGGCAAACTAGTGACACTCTGTTTGTCTATGTATTCACACATGTACTAAGTTTCCGGTTAATACAATTCTAGCATGAATAATAAACATTTATCATGATATAAGGAAATAAATAATAACTTTATTATTGCCTCTAGGGCATATTTCCTTCAGTCTCCCACTTGCACTAGAGTCAATAATCTAGTTCACATCGTCATGTGAGTTAACACCAATAGTTCACATCTTTATGTGATTAGTTCACATCTCCATGTGACTAATACCCAAAGGGTTTACTAGAGTCAATAATCTAGTTCACGTCGCTATGTGATTAACACCCAAAGAGTGATCATGTTTTGCTTGTGAGAGAAGTTTAGTCTACGGGTCTGCAACATTCAGATCCATATGTATTTTGCAAATTTCTATGTCTACAATACTCTGCATGGAGCTACTCTATATAATTGCTCCCACTTTTAATATGTATCTGTTGGGGAATGCAATAATTTCAAAAAAATTGCTACGCACACGCAAGATCATGGTGATGCATAGCAACGAGAGGGCAGAGTGTCGTCCACGTACCCTCGTAGACCATAAGCGGAAACGTTATGACAACGCGGTTGATGTAGTCGTATGTCTTCATGATTGACCGATCCTAGTACCGAACGTACGGCACCTCCGCGATCTGCACACGTTCAACTCGGTGACGTCCCACGAACTCACGATCCAGTAGAGCTTCGAGGGAGAGTTCCGTCAGCATGACGGCGTGATGACGGTGTTGATGAAGCTACCGATGCAGGGCTTCGCCTAAGCACCGCTACGATATGACCAAGGTGGATTATGGTGGAGGGGGGGCACCGCACACGGCTAAAAGATCAATGATCAACTTGTGTGTCATGGGGTGTCCCCCTGCCCCCGTATATAAAGGAGCAAGGGGGGAGGCCGGCGGCCCTAGGAGGGCGCGCCAAGAGGAGTCCTCCTCCTAGTGGGAGTAGGACTCCCCTTTCCTAGTCCCACTAGGAGGGGGAAGGAAGGAGTGGGAGAGGGGAAAGGCAAGGGGGGCGCCGCCTGTCGGTGTCAAAACCGGCGGATCTCGGGTAGGGTGTCCCGAACTGTGTGTCTAAGGTCGATGGTAACAGGAGACAGGGGACACAATGTTTACCCAGGTTCGGGCCCTCTTTATGGAGGTAATACCCTACTTCCTGCTTGATTGATCTTAATGAATATGAGTATTACAAGAGTTGATCTACCACGAGATCGTAATGGCTAAACCCTAGAAGTTTAGCCTGTCTGACTATGATTATTAGGAGGAGTCTACGGACCTAGCCCTCCGGTTTATATAGACGGGGAGGGATCTAGGGTTACATAAGGTCGGTTATAGAGAAAGGAATCTTCATATTTGATCGCCAAGCTTGCCTTCCACGCCAAGGAGAGTCCCATCTGGACACGGGTAGAGTCTCCGGTCTTCGTATCTTCACGGCCCATCAGTCCGGCCCATGTCCAATAGGTCGGACGCCCGAGGACCCCTTAATCCCGGACTCCCTCAGTAGCCCCCGAACCAGACTTCAATGACGAGGTGTCCGGCGTGCAGATAGTCTTCGGCATTGCAAGGCGGATTCCTCCTCCGATGACTTCAAAGCGATGCATTCGGCTTTCCATTTAATGCCGTACCCCTCGGCTTTCGCGCCTTCCTGACTTTAGCTTCCACGTGTCGAGTGAATACAAGAGGTTGGGGTATTTTTACATATACCACCATGACCGTACCAGAAAGGTGCCTATTTAAAGAGAATAGATCTCAGATCCGTTCCAAATCTCATGGAAAAATCCTCAGAGCTTGCGGAGCAAAACCACCCCAACATGGCTAGCGCTCCCAGCTCTTCCCCTCGTCCCCACAACTCTGAAAAGGGTGATTGGGAGAGATGTTCTGTATCTCATAGTCAGCTGGTGAAGCTGCAAAAATAGGGCTTTCTTCCTCCCGTGGATTTAGTCCCCGTACGAGCAGGGATGACGTCCTTCAATGGCGGGGCTCAAGCGGAGAACTTCCCCAATTCGTCCATGGGGGAACGAGTATGCTTCATCCCCTTCTTTTGTTAAGAGGTGTCAGATTTCCAATCCATCCCTTCCTCCGAGGACTGCTGGAGTATTACGACCTCCAACTGCACAGTCTCACTCCCGCCTCCATCCTGCATATTGCGGGTTATGTCGCTCTATGCGAGCTATTCCTGGGCTACGAGGCCCATTTCGATTTATGGAGAAGACTGTTCTGCCTTGTCCCTCATAATCAAGGAGGATCAATATTCGAAGTGGGGGAGCCGGAGTGTGGCGTATCGCCGGAACCAGATACCTGTCCGGCACGCCGAAGAAGGCTTCCGAAGAGTGGCCTTCCGAATGGTTTTATATTGACGACATCGCTCTTCCTGACCAAGTCCGAATGGGCCTCCCCGAATTTTCAAGTGCTCCTTTGAAGAAACGCCATAGCTGGCATCCTCGGAGCCTCGAGGAAGAGGATAGCGCAGAGGTCAGTCAACTGCTGGGCAATATTAAGATGCTCGCCCAGTCCGGATTGTCAATAGTCTAGGTAATGGTGATCTCCATAGTGCGGGGGGGGGGGGGGGGTCCAACCACTCCAATACAGAGGGCTTCCCATGTGGCACTATAATGGGGAAGACGACGCCTCACGCTACGGTCGGAAGGGCCCAAAGACCCCCGCCGCTCTGGCCAAAATATTGGTCGAACTGTATAAAGGGGAGAAGGAGGAGTTCTCCCGTCTCCAATGTCGAGACGGATTTTCCATGTATAATCCTCCTAGCTGGGTAAGCTTCTAACCCCACCATTTTACTCCTCTCCCTGAATTATTTTTGACGGACAGTATCCAATTCACTCATAACAGGAATGGCGAAAAGCTGTCGAGTGGATCCATAACCCCGCCCCTCAGCCGGAGGGTCACAACCGAGATCTTGACCCCGGAAATGAAGAAGATTCGGACATATTTGTGGAACTTGAGGATGGAATATTCTATCAAACGAGCTATGATGGTACGGAAGTACCCATCATCGCCGATTATCCCAGCCTCCTTCCTGCTTCGCATGTAAGTGATTTAAAAGGCACTTTCTTTGAAAGTGTTTCCTTGCTATGCCTCACCCACCACACTATTTCATGTTCCAAAGGGGAGACACTCGACATCGCAACGTGCATCAGAAGCGTCTCCGAGGAGAGCAGTGCCCTGATACGTCCATTTTGCATCATGCTTTTATATTGATATTTATTGCATTATGGACTGTTATTTCACTTTATGTCACAATACTTATGGCTATTCTCATTTATTTTACAAGGTTTACATAAAGAGGGAGAATGCCGGTAGCTGGAATTCTGTGCTGGAAAAGGAGCAAATATTATAGGCCTATTCTGTGCAACTCCAAAAGTCCTGAAACTCCACGGAACATCTTAAAAGAAATAAAGAAAAATCCACGCAAAAGATGAAGGCCGGGGGGCCCACACCCTGCTCACGAGGGTGGGGGGCGCGCCCCCCTACCTCGTGGGCCCCCTGGTGGCTCTCCGATGACCATCTTCTCCTATATGAGGTCTTTCGATGAGAAAAAAATAAGGAGGAACTTTTCGGGACGAGACTCCGCCGCCACGAGGTGAAACCTTGGCGGATCCAATCTAGAGCTCCGGCAGAGCTATTCTGCCGGGGATACTTCCCTCCCGGAGGGGGAAATCATCACCATCGTCATCACCAACGCTCCTCTCATCGGGAGAGGGCAATCTCCATCAACATCTTCACCAGCACCATCTCATCTCCAAACCCTAGTTCATCTCTTGTATCCAATTCTTGTCTCAAAGTCCGGGATTGGTGCTAGTAGGTTGCTAGTAGTGTTGATTACTCCTTGTAGTTGATGCTAGTTGGTTCAATTGGTGGAAGATCATATGTTCAGATCCTATATGCATATTATTACCCATCTGATTATGAACATGAATATGCTTTGTGAGTAATTACGTTCGTTCCTGAGGACAAGGGAGAAGTCTTGCTATGAGTAGTCATGTGAATTTGGTATTCGTTTGATATTTTGATAAGATGTATGTTGTCTAGCCTCTAGTGGTGTTATGTGAACGTCGACTACATAACACTTCACCATTATTTGGGCCTAGAGGAAGGCATTGGGAAGTAATAAGTATATGATGGGTTGCTAGAGTGACAGAAGCTTAAACCCTAGTTTATGCGTTGCTTCGTAAGGGGCTGATTTGGATCCATATGTTTCAGGCTATGGTTAGGTTTACCTTAATACTTTTGTTGTAGTTGCGGATGCTTGCAATAGAGGTTAATCATAAGTGGGATGCTTGTTCAAGTAAGAACAACACCCAAGCACCAGTCCACCCACATATCAAATTATCAAACTATCGAACGCGAATCATATGAACTTGATGAAAACTAGTTTGACGATATTCCCATGTGTCCTCGAGAGCGCTTTTCCTATTATAAGATTTTGTTCCGGCTTGTCCTTTGCTACAAAAAGGATTGGGCCACCTTGCTGCACTTTATTTACTTTTGTTACTTGTTGCTCGTTACAATTTATCCTATCACAAAACTATATGTTACCACTTATTTTAGTACTTGCAGAGAATACCTTGCTGAAAACCGCTTATCATTTCCTTCTGCTCCTCGTTGGGTTTGACACTCTTACTTATCGAAAGGACTACGATAGATCCCCTATACTTGTGGGTCATTAAGACTCTTTTCTGGCGCCGTTGCCGGGGAGTGTAGCGCCTTTGGTAGGTGGAATTTGGTAAGGAAAAATTTATATAGTGTGCTGAAATTTACCATCACTTGTTACTATGGAAAGTAATACTCTGAGGGGCTTGTTCGGGGTATCTTCACCCTGTCCAGTAGAGCAAAGAGTTGCTCCTCAACCTACTGAACCTATTGAAAATGAAACTCCTTTTGAATTTCTTGTGGCTATGATGGAAAAACTGCTAGCTAATCCTTTTATAGGAGATGGAACAAAGCATCCTGATGAGCACTTAATATATGTGGATGAAATTTGTGGATTATTTAAGCTTGCAGGTATACCCGATGATGTTGCTAAGAAGAAGGTCTTCCCTTTATCTTTGAAGGGAGACGCATTGGTATGGTATAGGCAATGTGATGATATGAGATCATGGGACTATAAAAGATTGAAGCTGGAATTTCATCAAAAGTATTACCCTATGCATCTTGTTCATCGTGATCGCAATTATATATATAATTTCTGGCCTCGCGAAGGAGAAAGCATCGCTCAAGCTTGGGGGAGGCTTAAATCAATGTTATATTCATGCCCCAATCATGAGCTCCAGAGAGAAATAATTATGCAAAGTTTTTATGCTCGGCTTTCTGAAAACAATCACAACATGCTCGATACTTCTTGTGCTGGCTCTTTTATGATGAAGACTATTGAATTCAGATGGAATTTATTGGATATAATTAAACGCAACTCTGAAGATTGGGACCTCGACGAAGGTAAGGAGTCAGGTATGACACCTAAGTTTGATTGTGTTAAATCTTTTATGGATACCGATATTTTCCGTAAGTTTAGCACTAAATATGGACTTGACTCTGAGATAGTAGCTTCTTTCTGTGAATCTTTTGCTACTTATGTTGATCTCCCTAAGGAGAAGTGGTTTAAATATCATCCTCCCATAGAAGTAAAAGTAGCTGCACCTATTAAAGTTGAAGAAAAGATTGTCACTTATAATGATCCTATTGTTCCTACTTCTTATGTTGAGAAACCACCTTTCCCTGTTAGAGTAAAGGATCATGCTAAAGCTTCAACTGTTGTTCGTAAAAGCAATATTAAAACTTATACACCTCCTGAGCAAGTTAAAGTAGAACCTAATATTGCTGTTGTTAAAGATCTCTTATCTGATAATATTGATGGGCATGTTATTCAGTTCGAAGGTGAAACTGCTAGAATTGCTAAACCTTGTGCTAAAGATAAACATAGACCTGTGGTAGGCGTGCCTGTTATTTCTGTTAAAATAGGAGATCACTGTTATCATGGCTTATGTGATATGGGTGCTAGTGCTAGTGTTATACCTCATGACTTATACAAAGAAATTAAGAATGAAATTGCACCTGTTGAGTTAGAAGATATTGATGTTACTATTAAACTTGCCAATAGAGATACTATTGCACCAATTGGAATTGTTAGAGATGTTGAAGTCTTGTGTGGGAAAACTAAATATCCTGCTGATTTTCTTGTTCTTACTTCTCCGCAAGATAGCTTTTGTCCAATTATATTTGGTAGACCCTTCTTAAATACTGTCAATGCTACCATAGACTGCACTAAGAATATTGTTACTGTTGGTTTGGATGATATGGTTCATGAGTTTAATTTCTCTAAATTTAGTAAACAACATCGTGAGGAAGAATTGCCTAGTAAGGATGAAATTATTGGTCTTGCTTCTATTGCCGTACCTCCTAGTTATCCTTTAGAACACTATTTGCTAGACCATGAAAATGATATGTTCATGAATGAAAGAAGGGAAATAGATGAAGTATTCTTTAAACAGGAACCTGTTCTGTAACACAATAATTTGCCTGTTGAAATCCTAGGGGATCCTCCTCCACCCAAGGGTGATCCCGTGTTTGAGCTTAAACATTTGCCTGATAATTTTAAATATGCTTATCTTGATGAAAAGAAGATATATCATGTTATTATTAGTGCTAACCTTTCAGAGCATGAAGAAGAAAGATTATTGAAAACTCTGAAGAAGCATCGTGCTGCTATTGGATATACTCTTGATGATCTTAAGGGCATTAGTCCCACTCTATGTCAACATAAAATAAATTTGGAAGCAGATGCCAAACCAGTTCGTTATCCTCAACGACGTCTGAATCCTAAAATGAAAGAAGTGGTAAGAAAAGAAATACTAAAGCTTCTGGAGGCATGTATAATCTATCCCGTTGCTCATAGTGAGTGGGTAAGTCCTGTCCATTGTGTCCCTAAGAAGGGAGGTATTACTGTTGTTCCTAATGATAAAGCTGAATTGATTCCACAAAGAATTATCACACATTATAGGTTGGTAATTGATTTCCGTAAATTAAATAAAGCTACTAAGAAAGATCATTACCCCTTACCTTTTATTGATCAAATGCTAGAAAGATTATGCGAACACACACACTATTGCTTTCTAGATGGTTATTCTGGTTTCTCTCAAATACCTGTGTCGGCTAGAGATCAATCAAAGACTACTTTTACATGCCCTTTTGGTACTTTTGCTTATAGACGTATGCCTTTTGGTTTATGTAATGCACCTGCTACCTTTCAAAGATGCATGATGGCTATATTCTCTGACTTTTGTGAAAAGATTTGTGAGGTTTTCATGGGCGACTCTTCCGTCTATGGTTCCTCTTTTGATGATTGCTTGAGCAATCTTGATCGAGTTTTGTAGAGATGTGAAGAAACTAATCTTGTCTTGAATTGGGAAAAGTGCCACTTTATGGTTAATGAAGGTATTGTCTTGGGGCACAAAGTTTCTAAAAGAGGTATTGAAGTTGATAAAGCCAAGGTTGATGCTATTGAAAAGATGCCATGTCCCAAGGACATCAAAGGTATAAGAAGTTTCCTTGGTCACACCGGATTTTACAGGAGGTTCATTAAGGACTTCTCAAAAATTTCTCGGCCTCTGACTAATTTATTGCAAAAAGATATACCATTTGTCTTTGATGATGATTGTGTAGAAGCATTTGAAATACTTAAGAAAGCATTAGTCTCTGCACCTGTTGTTCAGCCACCTGATTGGAATTTACCCTTTGAAATTATGTGTGATGCTAGTGATTATGCTGTAGGTGCTGTTCTAGGGCAAAGAGTTGATAAGAAATTAAATGTTATTCATTATGCTAGTAAGACTCTAGACAATGCTCAAAGAAATTATGCTACTACTGAAAAAGAGCTTTTAGCAGTTGTATTTGCTTGTGATAAGTTCAGATCTTATATTGTT